>NC_084552.2:58610332-58740332 GCF_033978685.3 Nerophis lumbriciformis
TGTGTGTGTGTGTGAGACAATCATTAGTACTTTAACTTTTTAGAGGTCTAAATAAAAAAATTAAACGCTAAAATAGTGAAACTAAAATCCTGACAAACTTGCAAAATGTCTTGCAAAAACATAAACATTTCATAGTAGCATGTCTACAATGGAAGATACCTTTTTTTTAATTAAGTCAATAGAATAGAATAGAATAGAAATGTGGTATTTTGTAGTTTAATCGCTCCAAATGCAACAAACGGTTGTATTGTTGTTAGTGTTAAAATACTTACATCAAATGGAAATACCAACAAATCAATCAATCGTTAAAATGCTGGCTGTGATGTGCAAATAGTCAAATGAGTGGTAATGGCGTGAAAAGAAAGCTGACAGGATCAAGCCAAGAAGTGACAATTGCATAAAGGCACGTGGAGAAGGCGACAAACAACACGGGTCGGGATCGACTGACGCCGAGGGAAGCGATGAAAGTGTTTGTGTCGGCTGCAAAAGTGTGACAGGGAGACACTTCTTGTGTGGGAGGGAAGCATCAAAATCCTTCTCACTTCCTCTCTTTTGCTGTTGCTTTTCCCGTGAGGATGGCAAATTACTTTTTGACAGTAAAGCGAGCTTTAAAAAGAGAAGAAAACAACCTAAACGTGTTTTATCAATGCGACATCTTGTCTGCATGGAGCAAAAAAGCAGTGCGTGGCTGAAAAGTGCAACTCACAGGAATTGATTGGGGACGGATGGCATAATGATGCCTCCTATTTTGGGACCTTCGGCTGTTTCCAGTTTTTTTTTTTTTAGGCTTCCTCGCTATTCCGGGGCTCTCTCTGGCTTTGTATGCTCGGATCATACCAACCCAGATACGAGAGCACTGGGAATAGAGAAAGGAGCACGTTGTTCAAATTGGTAACAAAGCTTTTCACTATGACTTCCACCACACCTGCAGGAGAGAGGCTTTCCTTTGATCCGTGTTGGTTTCTTAGTTAGCTGGATTATGTTGAAAATTCTTCAAAATACACAAGAATGCAGTTTTTTTTTGTGCATAATTTACGTCGCCATCCGCTTTTTAACGTGATTCTACAAAACCAGTGAAGTTGTCACGTTGTGTAAATGGTAAATAAAAACAGAATACAATATGCAAATCGTTTTCAACCTAAATTCAATTGAATGCACTGCAAAGACAAGATATTTAACGTTCGAACTGGAAAACGTTGTTATTTTTTGCAAATATTAGCTCATTTGGAATTTGATGCCTGCAACATGTTTAAAAAAAGCTGGCACAAGTGGCAAAAAAGACTGAGAAAGTTGAGGAATGCTCATCAAACACTTATTTGGAACATCCCACAGGTGAACAGGCTAATTGGTTTTTGATTTGATTTTGATTTTTGATTTTTATTAAGGATCCCCATTAGCTGGTAGCCTCAACAACCCACTAGTCTTCCTGGGGCCCACAATTCAATACAATTACACGTAAAAGTATATAATTATAACTACACAATACAGAAAAAAAATTATGAATAAAAGCATCAATAAGAAAACAAGCAAACAATTTACAGTCACAGAATAATAATTACCATATAAATATAACTACACCAGGGGTGCTCACACTTTTTCTGCAGGTGAGCTACTTTTCAATTGATCAAGTCGTGGGGATCTACCTCATTCATATATATAATTTATATTTACTTATTTATGAAATATATGTTTTTGTTAACAAGTTAAAGGTGTTTAATGATAATGCAAGCATGTTTAACACATATAGTTAATATTGTTAATACATTAAAGGTGTTTAATGATAATACAAGTATGTTTAATACATATAGTTAATATTGTTAACAAGTTAAAGGTGTTTAAAGATAATGCAAGCATGTTTAACACATATAGTTAATATTGTTAACAACTTAAAGGTGGTTAAAGATAATACAAGCATGTTTAACACATATAGATTCCTTTCTTTCATGAAGACAAGAATATAAATTGGTGTATTACCTGATTGTGATGACTTGATTGGAATCAGACAGTGGTGATGATAACGTCCGCATTTTCGAATGGAGGAGAAAAAAAGTCTTCCTTTCTGTCCAATACCACATGAAAGTGGTTGGTTTTTGGCATCTTATTTGTCCAGCTTCCGTACTCCTTTGTATACACTCTACAAGAAATACATTGTCGGCAAACTTCGTAGCTTGCTAGCTTGTGCACGCCAGCTTTCTGAGACTCTTATTTTGGTAGCGCAGGCAGGATGAAGCAGAGCTTTTATTGTGCAACTGTGCAGTCGGTCTTTGGAGTTTTGACGACAGGTACGGCGCCAGAGTCTGTTGAAATAAAGTGTTTCTCGCCTTCCAGTCGGTAATTTTAATGAGCTGGCAGCAGCCAGCGTCATCTCAGAAGACCCTCGGGTGCCGTGAATGTCAATCAAGTGACGAAAGTGACGTCATAGTGAAAATTTATGATCGCTCATTTTTAGGACTATTTTTTTAATGCCTGGCTGGTGATCGACTGACACACCCTCCAAGATCGACCGGTAGATCGCGATCGACGTAATGAGCACCCCTGAACTACACAATATAAAACCAAACAAATCATCAACGAGCAGACTAATTTAAAGACTCAGATAAAATATTACTCTCTTTTTAAAAACCTGTTTACTTTCAATGCCGGTGAGAATTCGAGGCAGGTTATTCCAGAGCGATAAAGATCTATAAATAAAAGATTTCCGCAAAGCATTCTTCCTGGGACGAGGAAGTATAAAATGCCCCTCACTGGACGCCCTGGTATTGTGATTATGTATAGTGCTACTGTGAACTATTTGGGCCATGAGAAAAGCAGGAGTTTTACTACTGGTCACTGATTTGAACAATATTAGTTGTTAGGAACAGGTGGGTGCCATGATTGGGTGTAAAAGCAGCTTCCATGAAATGCTCAGTCATTCACAAACAAGGATGGGGCGAGGATCACCACTTTGTGAACAAATGCGTGAGCAAATTGTTTAAGAAACACATTTCTCAACCAGCTATTGTAAGGAATGTAGGGATTTCACCATCTACCGTCCATAATATCATCAAAAGGTTCAGAGAATCTGGAGATATCACTGCATATAAGCAGCAAGGCTGAAAACCAAAATTGAATGCCCGTGACCTTTGATCCCTCAGGCGGTACTGCATCAAAAACCGACATCAGTGTGTAAAGGATATCGCCACATGGGCTCAGGAACACTTCAGAAAACCACTGGCAGTAACTACAGTTCATCGCTACATCTGTAAGTGCAAGTTACAACTCTACTATGCAAAGCCAAAGCCATTTATCAACAACACCCAGAAACGCCGCTGGCTTCACTGGGCCCGAGCTCATCTAAGCAGGGAAACCTGCTTATGAAATGAAGCTGGTTACCCTCACTCCAACATCCAACCTTCAACTCACTCGGACACATAAGAGATGAAAGCCGTAGATTACACGCAGTTTGAACGGAATGAGTTTGCAGTCTGAAGTTCTTCACCGGTATAAAAACTGACTGCGGTGGCGAAATCTCGACACGTTTGACTTCGACAATGGCGGCAGCTTATTCAAATCTCTTGTCCATTGGACGCGCTCCTACGGATCAATTCCACCAATTGTACATACAGGTAAAAGCCAGTAAATTAGAATATTTTGGAAAACTTGATTTATTTCAGTAATTGCATTCAAAAGGTGTAACTTGTACATTATATTTATTCATTGCACACAGACTGATGCATTCAAATGTTTATTTCATTTAATTTTGATGATTTGAAGTGGCAACAAATGAAAATCCAAAATTCCGTGTGTCACAAAATTAGAATATTACTTAAGGCTAATACAAAAAAGGGATTTTTAGAAATGTTGGCCAACTGAAAAGTATGAAAATGAAAAATATGAGCATGTACAATACTCAATACTTGGTTGGAGCTCCTTTTGCCTCAATTACTGCGTTAATGCGGCGTGGCATGGAGTCCATGAGTTTCTGGCACTGCTCAGGTGTTATGAGAGCCCAGGTTGCTCTGATAGTGGCCTTCAACTCTTCTGCGTTTTTGGGTCTGGCATTCTGCATCTTCCTTTTCACAATACCCCACAGATTTTCTATGGGGCTAAGGTCAGGGGAGTTGGCGGGCCAATTTAGAACAGAAATACCATGGTCCGTAAACCAGGCACGGGTAGATTTTGCGCTGTGTGCAGGCGCCAAGTCCTGTTGGAACTTGAAATCTCCATCTCCATAGAGCAGGTCAGCAGCAGGAAGCATGAAGTGCTCTAAAACTTGCTGGTAGACGGCTGCGTTGACCCTGGATCTCAGGAAACTGAGTGGATCGACACCAGCAGATGACATGGCACCCCAAACCATCACTGATGGTGGAAACTTTACACTAGACTTCAGGCAACGTGGCTCCTGTGCCTCTCCTGTCTTCCTCCAGACTCTGGGACCTCGATTTCCAAAGGAAATGCAAAATTTGCATGGTTGGGTGATGGTTTGGGGTGCCATGTCATCTGCTGGTGTCGGTCCACTCTGTTTCCTGAGATCCAGGGTCAACGCAGCCGTCTACCAGCAAGTTTTAGAGCACTTCATGCTTCCTGCTGCTGACCTGCTCTATGGAGATGGAGATTTCAAGTTCCAACAGGACTTGGCGCCTGCACACCTACCCGTGCCTGGTTTACGGACCATGGTATTTCTGTTCTAAATTGGCCCGCCAACTCCCCTGACCTTAGCCCCATAGAAAATCTGTGGGGTATTGTGAAAAGGAAGATGCAGAATGCCAGACCCAAAAACGCAGAAGAGTTGAAGGCCACTATCAGAGCAACCTGGGCTCTCATAACACCTGAGCAGTGCCAGAAACTCATCGACTCCATGCCACGCCGCATTAACGCAGTAATTGAGGCAAAAGGAGCTCCAACCAAGTATTGAGTATTGTACATGCTCATATTTTTCATTTTCATACTTTTCAGTTGGCCAACATTTCTAAAAATCCCTTTTTTGTATTAGCCTTAAGTAATATTCTAATTTTGTGACACACGGAATTTGGGATTTTCATTTGTTGCCACTTCAAATCATCAAAATTAAATGAAATAAACATTTGAATGCATCAGTCTGTGTGCAATGAATAAATATAATGTACAAGTTACACCTTTTGAATGCAATTACTGAAATAAATCAAGTTTTTCAAAATATTCTAATTTACTGGCTTTTACCTGTATTTTTTCGAGGTAGCAAGTAGGGATGTCCGATAATGGCTTCTTGCCGATATCCGATATTCCGATATTGTCCAAATCTTAATTACCGATACCGATATCAACCGATACCGATATATACAGTCGTGGAATTAACACATTAGTATGCCTAATATGACTTTTTAAAACGCCGCTGTGTACACGGACGTATGGAGAAGTACAGAGCGCCAATAAACCTTAAAGGCACTTCCTTTGCGTGCCGGCCCAGTCACATGATATCTACGGCTTTTCACACACACAAGTGAATGCCAAGCATACTTGGTCAACAGCCATACAGGTCACACTGAGGGTGGCCGTATAAACAACTTTAACACTGTTACAAATATGCGCCACACTGTGAACCCACACCAAACAAGAATGACAAACACATTTCGGGAGAACATACGCATCGTAACACAACATAAACACAACAGAACAAATACCCAGAACCCCTTGCAGCACTAACGCCACAATATTCACCCGCTACCCCCTACCTCAACCCCGCCCACCTCAACCTCCTCATGCTCTCTCAGGGAGAGCATGTCCCAAATTCCAAGCTGCAGTTTTGAGGCATGTTAAAAAAAAACAAAAAAACACTTTGTGACTTCAATAATAAATATGGCAGTGCCATGTTGGCATTTTTTTCCATAACTTGAGTTGATTTATTTTGGAAAACCTTTTTTTTGGGCCTGCCTGTCAGACGGGGGTCGACGCCTCAGGCTACTGCATCCGAACTGCGTGTCTGGAGCTCCTGGGTCCCGCTGTCCATCCCTTCCGGGTGCCCGTCTTGGTTGGGGCCTGTTGGGCCTAGTCCCTGCGTCTATTGTGGTAGCTTGGTGCTGCAAGGTATTCCGAGGTGCTGCGAGTCGGCCAGTTGCTGGGGTAGTGACCTTGTTTGTCAGCATGTCTGTGATCTTCTTTTAATTCTTTTTTTTTTTTAATTAATTAATTAATTTATTTATTTATTTATTTATTTTTAAAATATATTTTATTAATATTATTTTTTAATTTTTCCCCTCCCTCAGGGGGGGGGCTCGGCGGGGCGGTTGCTGGTTGTTCCATCTCCATCGTTGGGGTCCCTGCGGGTGGGGTGGGTGGTTCCCGTGGCCCTGTGCCTGGGTGGTCCTGCGGCGGCCGGTTTGGGTGGGGTGGCCGGGGGCTGGCCTCGCCGCGCTCTCCGGGGGTGGGGGGTGGGCTCGTGGGGGCCCGGTTGCCGGTGGGGCGGGGGCGGTCTTCCCGTCCGGTTGCGGGGAGTCTCTGGGTCCTTCGGGCGGGGCGTCTCGCCTTTCTGCCCGTGTGGGGTGTGGTCTCTCGCTGGCTTGGGGTCTGGCTGTCCCCTGCTTTTCTCGTGCCCTGTCCTCCGCCGGGTGCGTCTGTCTGCGGCCTGCTGCTGGCCCTTGTGGGCGGTACGGTGGGTCGGGCTCTGGGGTTCCTGTCGCTGGCCAGCTTGGCTGCGTGGGGGCGGTGGTCCCTGGTTCCCTGGGCACCACGCCTCCTGTTTGTGGGTTGGGCTCTCGGGGGTGATGGGGCCGTGCTCTGGCTCCCACGCACTCTGGGAGTCGAATGTATTGTACATGCAAATTCACGTATGCTCACATACGTACATAGGTACCTACGCTCCCACATACATACACAAATACAGTACATATTTACCTACCTAATGTTCGTACATCTACACGCACATTCAATATACAAACATACACATACACATACTGTACATATACATTCACTGTACAAACACATATACACATTCTGTACATATACATTCATTGTACAAACACATATACACATTCTGTACATATACAAGTACATATGCATACTTACACTCATGCACATAATCACGTTTCATCAAACATATATTAACGTTGTTGCCCTAGGGTAAACTGGGTGTAACACATGGCACACTGACAAAGCTTAACCTATTGTGACTATAACAATCTACAAGGTTAATGTAGGTTGCTTCTCTTTCTCCCCCTCCATTTTTCTGCATTCTTTCGTATCTCAAGTTATCATTACGTATATGTATTGTTGCATTTAAACAACTGTATTGTTGATAATAAAGGTAAATTATTGGTATTGTTCATTATCAATAGCGCTATTTCTATTGGTATTTGTATTGATCCATTTGTAGTGTAATAATGCTCATTGTCATTTCTGTATTATTTTTTATTTTTCGCTAACTGCTTATTTGCTATTACTTTTACCATCATATTTGTACATGTCATATTTGCTGATGTTGCTCTATTGTTGTTGTTGTTGTTGTTTGCTGTTGTTGTTTTTGTCTCTCTGTCTAATCCCCCTCTTGTCCCCACAATTTCCCCCTCTGTCTTCTTTTTTTTTTCTCTTTCTATCCCCTCCTGCTCCGGCCCGGCTGCACTAAATGATAATATAAATACATTTAATAAAGTCAAATACAAATAAGGCAACAAGAGAAGTATCCTACACTTCTCTTTTGTAAAGTAAATCTGAACAGCCGACATGGGCATCTACATCAACTATATGATTTGCCTGAGAAGCTGGACAGGACATAAAAAAAAAAAAAAAAAAAAAAAAGGAAAACCTTTTTTTTTTTTTTTTTTTGTCCAGTCCAACTTCTCAGGCAAATCATATAGTTGATGTAGATGCCCATATCGGCTGTTCAGATTTACTTTACAAAAGAGAAGTGTAGGATACTTCTCTTGTTGCCTTATTTGTATTAGACTTTATTAAATGTATTTATATTATCATTTGGTGCAGCCGGGCCGGAGCAGGAGGTGATAGAAAGAGAGGAAAAAAGGAAGACAGAGGGGGAAATTGTGGGGACAAGAGGGGGATAAGACAGAGAGACAAAAACAACAACAACAACAACAATAGAGCAACATCAGCAGATACGACATGTACAAATATGATGGTAAAAGTAATAGCAAATAAGCAGTTTGCGAAAATAAAAAATAATACAGAAATGACAATGAGCATTATTACACTACAAATGGAGCAATACAAATACCAATAGAAATAGCACTATTGATAATGAACAATACCAATACTTTATCTTTATTATCAACAATACAGTTGTTCAAATGCAACAATACATATACGTAATGATAACTTGACATACGAAAGAATGCAGAAAAATGGAGGGGGAGATAGAGAAGCAACCTACATTAACCTTGTAGATTGTTATAGTAACAATAGGTTAAAAAAAAAATATATATATATATATACACACACATATATATATATTGGAAAACGTTGTTACATTGTTTAATGCATCCAGCGGGGCATCACAACAAAATTAGGCATAATAATGTGTTAATTCCACGACTGTTTATATCGGTATCGGTTGATATCGGAATCGGTAATTAAGAGTTGGACAATATCGGAATATCAGATATCGGCAAAAAAGCCATTATCGGACATCTCTAATATACATTATCGCAAATAACTTCAAGTATCAAAAGTATTGATATTTTGATTTGAGAATCAAGAATATTACAGTGCAAATATCTGGTATCGGCGGTAACGATATTACAGTATCGATCCGCACATCACTAGTGTGAAAAAACAAAAGGCAAAACTGGCACATTCAGTTCAATGGCAAAGACTACTTCCTGGCTGAGGCAAGAGTGCATAGGCAGACAACACAACTATAAATAGGGATCCATGGCAACTTGAGATTTGTTGTTTTGCTGTCAGACGCTGCCGAGCGCGAGCAGCGAGGGCTTAAATAACACAGAGAGATTGCCTTGTGCGGGAGGCCACATCCAAACAAATTAGGCCTTTTTCGATCACTTTCACTGGCACAGGCAGGGAAATAGCTCAGCGTCTGGGGACCACTGAGGGAATATGGCGTCCTCGCAGGAGCTTAAAAAACAAAAGGGGATGAGAGGACGAGGAGCCCATAAGGACAGAGAGGGTTTAGTCGGATCACAGGTGGCGCCTTGACCGCTTAACTCTTTTCACTTTATTCTTCTCCCCCTTGCCTGTCTCTTCCCATCTCTTAACAGTGCTGTCACACCGGAAATCTACCCTTATGAAAAACCGGAAAAGAATCATCACGTCCGTGCATCTCTTTGTTGGGCCGATCCAAAGTGCTTCGGAATGACGCGATGAATATGGAATTCATACTGCAGCCCGGAGGGTTTGATCCAATTTCCATCAAATTCACCTTGTTGATTGAACTTATTTTCCAGGCAAACAAGGTGGGAAGAAATGGCTGATTTTCCCCCACTGAAGCCGACCTTCAGCAGACCTTTTTTACGTTAATGCAGTTAAGTGTCTCTCCTGCGCTCGCCCCGCGCTGCTGGCCGCGCGCTGCTGGCCGCGCGCTGCGGCACGACAGCAAGCGCGGAGGAGAAACATGCATCAGGATTTAATTGAGCTCCCTTTTGGAAAAAGGAAAATCGTTGCAGTTTTGGCAACGTGCTGGCTGTCGCTTCTTATGAGCTTTTCATTACATTACAGCTGCAGTGGGCGATAGATCAACCTATTACACGCACACACGAGCAAATGTGTTGGCATTAAATTGCATAATTATTTTTTAGACTTATTGGACTATTTTTGTTTTTGTGTTATGAGTGGAAAAAAGTGCACGTTGGTCATTTCAACAAATCAATGCTATTTCCTTTAACACTCTTGTATTAAACTTTGATTGTTTGTCTTTTTTTTTAAACCTAAAATCTAAAAAAAAAAAACACACACATAGAACAGGCATGTGATTTGACCACAATGAAAAAGACTGAAAAAATTTCCGGGGGTCCGGGGGGACGAAGGCCCCCAGCCAGGTCCTGGTTTTTCACCAATTTAACATGCTAAAATTAACAAAGACAGCACCATTTGAAGAAAATATTTTAGTGTTTAAAGACATGAAAACATCATTAATAGAACATACATAACCCAATTATCCTAATGAATCACTGTATATGGTTCAGTCCCAACAGTATTTAGTCACTAATATTTACATCTTGTGTTCATTTCACATCCACAGGTGTCACATTGATCAGTGTTATTATCTACAGGAAAATAGGATATAGGATATAAATGTATGAAAATAATTAAACATGTTTAGTATTGTTTACTCATATTTGAAAATAGGAAATAATAATAATGTGAAGACACTGACATATTGCATGAAACCATACTTGCCAACCTTGAGACCTCCGATTTCTGGAGGTGGGGGGTGGGGGGCGTGGTCGGGGGTGGGGCGGGGGCGTGGTTAAGATATATATATATATAAGAAATACTTGACTTTCAGTGAATTCTAGCAATATATATATTTTATTATATATATATATATATATATATATATATATATAAATAAATAAAAGAAAGAAATACTTGAATTTCAGTGTTCATTTATTTACACATATACACACACACAACACTCATCTACTCATTGTTGAGTTAAGGGTTGAATTGTCCATCCTTGTTCTATTCTCTGTCACTATTTCAGAACACACACATTATACAAATATACATTATAAAATCAATAAGAAAACGGGAGCTCTAATTTGGGAGTCTGAATTAGGATCAGAAGTTCCTATATAAACATTGCGCACTCACGTCGCCTTTTTGTATTGATTACTGCAGCTGTGCACTGGATTCATTCACAAATACAAACAACAACTCACAAACACTTTAGAGTTAGGCTCCACCATCAGAATGTGTACTTAAACTTATAAAGATCACATGGATATTATTCAGTGAGTTGATTCACCAAAACTAACCTGTTATACAGGAGGAAAAAGCACACAGGACGTTTCAATTGTTCACAGACTGGTCGCTCTCATCAGAATGACAAGACACTTCCGGTCTGCAGGTGATAGCATTCAATTGGGAAGAAACGCCCTACTGCCCCCTACTGACCAATGTGAATACTGATAAATGTGGAATGACAGCTCCAAAAACGAATTCAAACCACAAAATAAAATAAATAAATCAACACAAAAATGTGACACATTATGGGTGGGTCACATATGCATGTACAGTAGATGGCAGTATTGTCCTGTTTAAGAGTGTCACAACATTGCTGTTTACGGCAGACAAACTGCTTTACGGTAGGTAGACGAAAACTTGACTGCTGTTGTTGTGTGTTGTTACCGCGCTGGGAGGACGTTAATGAAACTGCCTAACAATAAACCCACATAAGAAATCAAGAACTCGCCCTCGATCATTAGCTGTTTATATTATGGGAAAGCGGACGTGTGAACAGGCTGTCAACACGTCACTCAGGTCCGCATGGAGCTGGAGGGGGCGTGGCCTCCAGCTCCGCCTGAATTTCGGGAGAAAATTTGTCCCGGGAGGTTTTCGGGAGAGGCGCTGAATTTCGGGAGTCTCTCGGAAAATCCGGGAGGGTTGGCAAGTATGCATGAAACAAGTGTGAAAATATTTACCTTCAAGATTGTTACACCACTGACAATATTGTTTCAAGAGACTACATAAGAACTTAATATTACAAAATAGTATTATATGCAAATTTATTTCAAATAAATTGTTAACTGGAATCAATAATGCGACTCTTTGAATTTCTGTAATTTCATAATATATTTTCACGTGGCTTTTTATTTTTAGAAAAAAACATTTATATTTCGCAAAGCAATAATTGGTTAATATTTAAAACAAACGTGCGTATTTCGCAAGCAAATATTTTTTAGCTTACCTCATTATTAACAACCCTGTCTGCAACTGAAGTGGGTTGTTTGGGTGGATCTTTCCTCTCGACGTCTACGGCAGTTGTCGATGTAAACAAAGGATGAAGTCCGTAAGGTTTGCTCACTTTCGGTTGACATCCAAAAGTAGCAGCTAGTGAAAAGTTTGTTTTCCTTGCTTCAAGTTGTTTCATATGTTTTTGGCGTTTCGCATGTACTTCCAAAGCCTTGAAATCTCGTGATCCATAGTCAATATCATCATGACACCACGTGCACAAAACCTTTCCGGGACGATCGATTTTCCGAATAAAATCACCGAACAAAGTCGTAACTTCCCTCTTCCCAACAGTATCAGTGATTTCCCTTTCCATCCAGTCCCATCGAAACTTATTTTTGACATGTTTATCAATTTCTTTTACTCGTAAAGCGTCCTTTCTCTCGAGAACCGACATCGTTTACATATGGAAAATGGCGGTAATAACCATTATGAATGATGACGTTATTAACGTCATCATTCATAACAGATGTCCTGATTGGTCACAAGGAACATATCGACCAATCAACTACAGCGTAATATAAACTACGTCTCGAATCTTGATTTAGGGTCGGGAAAAAAAACGGAAAAACGGGAGATAATATTTTTTTTTCCCCCGAGATTAAAAAAGACGGAATTCCGACTTTAGACGGAAAAATCACATGCCTGATAGAACTACTCTAAATATGTATTGGCTCATCTTAGGCAACTTCATAAATTTTGGTATAAGGTTCCCAAGCCCGAAATGATTCATTTGAGTTTTTTAGAAAACAATTAGCTAATACATGAAATATAACATGACATTTATGCTAAACGCATTACAGTAGTTATACGAAAAATATTAGAACATTTAAAAAATAACAGTACCGGTACCAAAATGTATTTCGGTACTTTTCTAAATAAAGGGGACCACAAAAAAATTGCATTATTGGCTTTATTTTAACAAAAAATCTGAGGGTACATTAAACATATGTTTCGTATTGCAATTTTGTCCTTAAATAAAATAGTGAACATACAAGACAACTTGTCTTTTAGTAGTAAGTAAACAAACAAAGGCTCCTAATTTAGCTGCTGACATATGCAGTAACATATTGTGTCATTTTCCATTCTATTATTGTGCCAAAATTATTAAGGACAAGCGGTAGAAAATGAATTATTAATCCACTTGTTCATTTACTGTTAATATCTGCTTACTTTCTCTTTTAACATGTTCTATCTACACTTCTGTTAAAATGTAATAATCACTTATTATTCTCTTCTTTGATACTTTACATTAGTTTTGGATGATACCACACATTTGGGTATCGATCCGATACCAAGTAGTTACAGGATCAGACATATTCAAAGTCCTCATGTGTCAAGGGACATATTTCCTGAGTTTATAAACATAATATAAATTAAAAAAAACGAAATACAATTTTGTGATGCTATAAAATATCGATGTAATCATAATAGTATTGACTAAATACACTTCTGTACTTGGTATCATTACAGTGGATGTTTGGTGTAGATCCACCAATGGCGTTTGTTTATATTGTAGCGTCCTGGAAGAGTTGGTGCTGCAGGGAATTCTGGGAATTTGTTCTGTAGTGTTTATGTTGTGTTGCGTTGCAAATAGAAGGGCATCCTAAAACCTTAATTCTAGCCTGATTTAGCCATTCCTTTACCACTTTTGATGTGTGTTTGGGATCATTGTCCCGTTGGAACACCCAACCGCGCCCAAGACCCAACCTCCGGGCTGATGATTTTAGGTTGTCCTGAAGAATTTGGAGGTAATCCTCCTTTTTCATTGTCCCATTTACTCTCTGTAAAGCACCAGTTCCATTGGCAGCAAAACAGGCCCAGAGCATAATACTACCACCACCATGCTTGACGGTAGGCCTGCTGTTCCTGGGATTAAAGGCCTCACCTTTTCTCCGCCAAACATATTGCTGGGTATTGTTTGACAACACATTCAATAATTAGTTTGAAAACTCACATGTCCAGTCCATTTCAGTCAGCCGACATCTTAGTCTTGCAGTTTTTAACAAATACAATTATTTCATTTACAAACCCCGTTTCCATATGAGTTGAGAAATGTTAGATGTAAATATAAACGGAATACAATGATTTGCAAATCAATTTCAACCCATATTCAGTTGAATA
The DNA here is from genome assembly GCF_033978685.3 of Nerophis lumbriciformis. NCBI lineage: Eukaryota > Metazoa > Chordata > Actinopteri > Syngnathiformes > Syngnathidae > Nerophis > Nerophis lumbriciformis. The sequence continues at coordinate 58,624,334 of NC_084552.2, forward strand.
TGCTACAAAGACAACATATTTGATGTTCAAACTGATAAACATTGTTTGTTTTGCAAATAATCATTAACTTTAGAATTTGATGCCAGCAACACGTGACAAAGAAGTTGGGAAAGGTGGCAATAAATACTGATAAAGTTGAGGAATGCTCATCAAACGCTTATTTGGAACATCCCACAGGTGAACAGGCAAATTGGGAACAGGTGGGTGCCATGATTGGGTATAAAAACAGCTTCCCAAAAAATGCTCAGTCTTTCACAAGAAAGGATGGGGCGAGGTACACCCCTTTGTCCACAACTGCGTGAGCAAATAGTCAAACAGTTTAAGAACAACGTTTCTCAAAGTGCAATTGCAAGAAATGTAGGGATTTCAACATCTACGGTCCATAATATCATCAAAAGGTTCAGAGAATCTGGAGAAATCACTCCAGTAAGCGGCATGGCCGGAAACCAACATTGAATGACCGTGACCTTTGATCCTTCAGACGGCACTGTATCAAAAACAGACATCAATCTCTAAAGGATATCACCACATGGGCTCAGGAACACTTCAGAAAACCACTGTCACTAAATACAGTTGGTCGCTACATCTGTAAGTGCAAGTTAAAGCTCTACTATGCAAAGCGAAAGCCATTTATCAACAACATCCAGAAACGCCGCCGGGTTCTCTGGGCCCGAGATCATCTAAGATGGACTCATGCAAAGTGGAAAAGTGTTCTGTGGTCTGACGAGTCCACATTTCAAATTGTTTTTGGAACTATTCGACATCGTGTCATCCAAGCCAAAGAGGAAGCGAACCATCCAGACTGTTATCGACGCAAAGTTGAAAAGCCAGCATGTGTGATGGTATGGGGGTGTATTAGTGCCCAAGACATGGGTAACTTACACATCTGTGAAGGCACCATTAATGCTGAAAGGTACATACAGGTTTTGGAACAACATATGCTGCCATCTAAGCGCTGTCTTTTTCATGGACGCCCCTGCTTATTTCAGCAAAAGAATGCCAAGCCACATTCAGCACGTGTTACAACAGCGTGGCTTCGTAAAAAAAGAGCGCGGGTACTTTCCTGGCCCGCCTGCAGTCCAGACCTGTCTCCCATCGAAAATGTGTGGCGCAATATGAAGCGTAAAATACGACAGCGGAGACCCCGGACTGTTGAACGACTGAAGCTCTACATAAAACAAGAATGGGAAAGAATTCCACTTTCAAAGCTTCAACAATTAGTTTCCTCAGTTCCCAATCGTTTGAGTGTTGTTAAAAGAAAAAGTGATGTAACACAGTGGTGAACATGCACTTTCCCAACTACTTTGGCATGTGTTGCAGCCATGAAATTCTAAGTTCATTATTATTTGCAAAAAATAAAAAATAAAGTTTATGAGTTTGAACATCAAATATGTTGTCTTTGTAGCATATTCAACTGAATATGGGTTGAAAATGATTTGCAAATCATTGTATTCCGTTTATATTTTCATCTAACACAATTTCCCAACTCATATGGAAACGGGGTTTGTACATCAATGGCTTGAATCAATATAGTTTTATCAGTAGTTGGTATTTTGCTTAGAGCATCTACTCGATTTATGTTTACTATTTCTTTAGCCAATTTAGGGACAATATTAGTGAAATATTGATGAAACTGATTTGCAATTTCATCTGAGTTTTATCGTTTGTTAGGAATTCAGTTGGAATGTCAACATTACCTTGTGGTTAGAGCATACTTGCCAACCTTGAGACCTCCGATTTCGGGAGGTGGGGAATGGGGGCGTGGTCGGGGCGTGGTTAAGAGGGGAGGAGTATATTGACAGCTAGAATTCACCAAGTCAAGTATTTCATATATATATATATATATATATATATATATATATATATATCCTGAAAATATGCAAACAAAACTGTGTTTACATAATTGATACTTCAAACTTGCATAAATAAATATTAAGGAATATAACATAACTTGGCTTCTGAGAGTTTCAAAATGTAATGAATACAATGCTAAAGTTGTTGATAAATAAATAAATAAATAAATAAATAAATAAACAAGCAATTATTTTAATAATTAAATATGGTCATTTTAAATGAATTATTATGATAATGTAAAATCAATTATTTCAAATATGTTTATTTTAATGTATAATTCTATGGCTGGATGTAATAAGGAGTCAGGAAAAAAATACAAATAAAAATACAATTAATTTTGATGTTTTTAGCAAAATATGGTAAACATGTATTTAGTTTTTTTTTTTTTTAATTAATAAATATATTTATTTTTAGGTAAGATAAACATAGTAATACAATTTATCTCTAGTCTGGATGATTTAGTTCTTGTCACCCTGTTGTCCTCCCGTCATGAAAAAAGGCTGTCCTCACTCAGGTCCGCATGGAGCTGGAGGGGGCGTGGCTTCCAGCTCCGGCTGAAAATCGGGAGATTTTCGGGAGAATATTTGTCCCGGGAGGTTTTCGGGAGAGGCGCTGAATTTCGGGAGTCTCCCGGAAAATTCGTTAGGGTTGGCAAGTATGGGTTAGAGTGTCCGCCCTGACATCGGTAGGTCGTGAGTTCAAACCCCGGCCGAGTCATACCAAAGACTATAAAAATGGGACCCATTACCTCCCTGCTAGGCACTCAGCATCAAGGGTTGGAATTGGGGGTTAAATCACCAAAATGATTCCCGGGCGTGGCCACGACTGCTGCTCACTGCTCCCCTCACCTCCCAGGGGGTGATCAAGGGCGATAGGTCAAATGCAGAGAATAATTTCGCCACACCTAGTCTGTGTGTGACAATCTTTGTTACTTTAACTTTATTTTGATTTCCCTTTTTCATTCATTTATTTAAGACACTCCTAGTATTTTTAATGTTACTTTTATTTTTCTCCACAAGTACACCATAAAAGTGAATTTGACTTGATCTTATAATTCTAGTTGATATGTTCTTGTATGGTTTGTAGGTACATTCTGCCTTCTTTGTCCTATTACTCAAGGAGTTTTTGTACAGTATCACAACGCATTTGGTGAAATGGCCCGCATGCAATTTTTTAATGCCGTATCGGCATGAATATAGAACAAAAGTTTGTCTTACTGTACGTTTGAAGTTTAATGCTGGATACATTCAAACCAACAGGTGGCAACAGAGCGCTATGTTCCTCTATGTCATATCCTTTATATTTCATCACAGGTGACATGTGCGGCGTGAGGATGTGCTAACTATTGTGTTAAATCTCTGTGGTGTTGTTTGTGAGAAAACAGTTCTGACAGCTTCAAAAAAAAAAAAAAAAGGTGCCAATCTAAAATCCATTTCGTTTTGGTTTTTTCCTCAAAAACAAGTGTCAGTTTGAAAACGACAAACTGAACAAGAAAAGTGGCAGTGATGACTTTCACAGGTTGCTCGGGAGGTCGGGTACACACGCTACACCACGCAGGAGCTGTGTTCCTTTGGTTGGGGATGACAGAAAATAAGAATAATGCTGCTCTGTGATGAAAACGCAAGAACATAGGAAAATGGCAGACCTGCTATTGTAATATTGATTTTACACAGAAAAAGTTCCATCGGAGGTGGGCTGCTGTGCTCCTTCGCCACAAAGCATGAAACTATTTCTATGCAGGAAAGGTGCTCTCAGGTGAGTTATCTTGCAAAATTTAAGAGCTTCAGTCAAACTTTTCATGGGCAAGCGGGCACTTCTTTGATTGTTTGCAAGCTCCTCCAGAGGCAATGAATCAAAAAGTAAAAAATGTGGTTTGTATTGACAGTACTTATTATATACTTATCACAATGCTTGGTCTGGTTTGGGTTTAAACTGACAGACTGATATGAAAAGCAATAAAGGAGGCGTAAAAAGGATGAACTAACTCGCGGGATTGTTCTCCATGTGGGTCTTTATAGCTAAAATCGTTGGACAAATTGCTACCCGTCAGACGCTTCATCTTCTAACACAAACTCAAGGCGATGCATTGTAATAAGAACATTTTACTTAAAGGGGAACATTATCACCAGACCTATGTAAGCGTCAATATATACCTTGATGTTGCAGAAAAAAGACCATATATTTTTTTAACCGATTTCCGAACTGTAAATGGGTGAATTTTGGCGAATTAAACGCCTTTCTAATATTCGCTCTCGGAGCGATGACGTCAGGGAAGCAATCCGCCATTTTCTCAAACACCGAGTCAAATCAGCTCTGTTATTTTCCGTTTTTTCCGACTGTTTTCCGTACCTTGGAGACATCATGCCTCGTCGGTGTGTTGTCGGAGGGTGTAACAACACCAACAGGGACGGATTCAAGTTGCACCAGTGGCCCAAAGATGCCAAAGTGGCAAGAAATTGGACGTTTGTTCCGCACACTTTACCGACGAAAGCTATGCTACGACAGAGATGGCAAGAATGTGTGGATATCCTGCGACACTCAAAGCAGATGCATTTCCAACGATAAAGTCAAAGAAATCTGCCGCCAGACCCCCATTGAATCTGCCGGAGTGTGTGAGCAATTCAGGGACAAAGGACCTCGGTAGCACGGCAAGCAATGGCGGCAGTTTGTTCCCGCAGACGAGCGAGCTAAACCCCCTGGATGTCTTGGCTCACACCGTCAAGAGAAGAATATCAACCCTAGCTTCCCTGGCCTGCTGACATGAGGGTATGTCTACAGAATATATTAATTGATGAAAATTGGGCTGTCTGCACTCTCAAAGTGCATGTTGTTGCCAAATGTATTTCATATGCTGTAAACCTAGTTCATAGTTGTTAGTTTCCTTTAATGCCAAACAAACACATACCAATCGTTGGTTAGAAGGCGATCGCCGAATTCGTCCTCGCTTTCTCCCGTGTCGCTGGCCGTCGTGTTGTTTTCGTCGGTTTCGCGTGCATACTGTTCAAACCGATATGGCTCAATAGCTTCAGTTTCTTCTTCAATTTCGTTTTCGCTACCTGCCTCCACACTACAACCATCCGTTTCAATACATGCGTAATCTGTTGAATCGCTTAAACCGCTGAAATCCGAGTCTGAATCCGAGCTAATGTCGCTATAGCTTGCTGTTCTTTCCGCCATGTTTGTTTGTGTTGGCATCACTATGTGACGTCACAGGAAAATGGACGGGTGTATATAACGATGGTTAAAATCAGGCACTTTGAAGCTTTTTTTAGGGATATTGCGTGATGGGTAAAATTTTGAAAAAAACTTCGAAAAATAAAATAAGCCACTGGGAACTGATTTTTAATGGTTTTAACCATTCTGAAATTGTGATAATGTTCCCCTTTAAAATATTTGCTTAAACTTACACATAATTTCTTATTTAAGAGTCATTTTATTCTTAAAGGCACAATACAAATATTTTTGATCTAAATTCTAGGCAAGCAACTTTTGCTTCCCCGTTGGCAGATTTTTATGCTTGAAAGACAAAAATGTGTCTCTATTTAAAATACTTTGAGATTGTTTAAGAAAGGCTGTTTTTGCAGTGTGGAGATCTCATCAGATCGGAGTTGGGTCATTGAGCATTGTTTGTATTCGAACCGATGTCAGTGTCAAATTGGTACTTTTGAAACGGTGCAGGTGCCCAAAGTTTTTACGATACAGAGTTTTGTGACACGTCTATGAATGTTCTCATTTATCCAGGTCATTGTAATCTCAGGGCATTCAATCGATCCCAATTGGACTGTTTGGTTTGTCTTAGAAGACGTTTCGCCTCTCATCCTAGTAGGATTCATCAGTTCATGCTCATAGACTTAGATTGGTCAGATCTAGTCTTAAAATTAGGTTGGTCAGATCCAGTCTTAGACTTAAATTGGTCAGATGTAGTCTTAGACTTAGATTGGTCAGATCTAATCTAAGACTTAGATTGGTCAGATCTAGTCTAGTTTTGTGACATGCAATTTGAGCCAGGCGTGGGTGTGTTAGTCCGACTTTAAAAAAAAAAAACAGATTAAGGTGTTTCCATGGGTTGTAGGATGCTTATTTAGAGCCGAACAATTTTTGAGAAATCAGACTTATTTAGGGCATGGACACGTACTGTCTGTTGTTGATCTGGCTGTTGTTGGTCTCTCCACCCTCCTCCTCTGTCCCTCTACTCAGTCGCTCTATCTCAGACCTGGACAATTATTTTGACTGGGGGGGTCAGATTGGGGGGGAAAAAAATTGTGTTTTATTTAGCTGTAAAAATCTGCTGTATTTGTGTTTTGGTTCCTTTTTGTCCAGGCACACGAATACAAAAAAACCCCACAATGTCTGATAGAAGGCTAAAAGCGACAGACCGCCTTTAAAAAACAGAATGGAATTTTACAGTTTCTTACTATATAAAACACTCAATAATGTACATAAAATTAAAGAATGTGGGATTTACATTATTACCTATGAACGATAAAACACTGAATAATAAAAACATATGAACGTCGCTCCTCTTTTACATCTCAGACCACCTCCTTAAATCCAACAAACACTGCGAAATATGAGCGCAAAGGGTAAAAAACACCTACAATCGGATATAATATCACTTTTCTGCTGAATTTTGTTGTAAAAATCTGCTTCTGCATCTCTCCCAGACACCTGTGTCTCCGGCTGACTGCTCTGTAAAGAAACCCCGCCCACTCTGCTTCGTGTCTCGTCTGCCTGGAGCTGCCGTGACGTAGTCCTGATGATTACCATATTAACCCATATGTCACTCAAAAGCACAGATTCAAACCATTGGAATATTTTGAATAATTCAAGATTCACAGTCATTTGAATACGGCACAGCACATTCTTAGTTTCGATGATTTGGAAACGTTCGCCGGGCCGTATTTCGCCCAGGTTTGCTCTGTCTAACTTAACTGGTCGAGACAGTCGACCACCCCACAGAGCCTGGATTCTGTCCGAGGTTTTTACCTTGCCTCCATCACATACTTGCCAACCCTCCCGGATTTTCCGGGAGACTCCCGAAATTCAGCGCCTCTCCCGAAAACCTCCCGGGACAAATTTTCTCCCGAAAATCTCCCAAAATTCAGGCGGAGCTGGAAGCCACGCCCTCTCCAGCTCCATGCGACCTGAGTGACGTCAGGTGCGCAACACCACGTAAATCGTTGGCCAACCAAAAAGTAACCCCAGTACGCTATAGCCAACATTCACCAGGAGATGGCAACAGACAAACATAGATCACTCTATTACATTCCTCCCCTTTTAGAAATGTATAGAAGTTACTCAAAATAAATAAACAACCCAACCAAAAAAATGCAGCAGCTCAATTAAAAAACTGTACTTAAGCCACATTCTTTTCTTTTTTTTTTTTTAGTACTGAACTCTTAACCCTCATTTGTAAAAAAATAACATGCTTATTATACAAACAGTATTTGTACACCTTTAACATAGATTTTTATACTGTCTTCAGAGATTCCGTTTTTTTGGTGGTACTCGAAACCTTTCTGGGTACCTGCGAAAGGGTGTTCAGCATGGTTGGAAAAATAGTGACAGAGAATAGAACAAGGATGGACAATTCAACCCTTAACTCAACAATGAGTAGATGAGTGTTATGTGTGTGTACATGTGTAAATAAATGAAAGCTGAAATTCAAGTATTTCTTTTATATATATATATATATATATATATATATATATATATATATATATAATAAAATAAATATATATAGCTAGAATTCACTGAAAGTCAAGTATTTCTTATATATATATATATATATATATATATATATATATATATATATGAAATACTTGACTTGGTGAATTCTAGCTGTAAATATACTCCTCCCCTCTTAGCCCCGCCCCACCCCGACCACGCCCCCCATCCCCCGCCCCCCACCTCCTCTCAAGGTTGGCAAGTATGCTCCATCAACAAGCACTTGGCTAAACGTACATGCACTTTGAGTCAACTTCGCAAAGAAATGAGGCACTGATAGCTACTTTTCTTTTCGTCTGGCTACTACCGTTCACGTGGGCACTATGTGCCATTAAGGAACTGAGTTGCGGTACCGATACCCAGTCCTAGATGTAGAATGTTAGAAGATCTAGTTTATTCGGCTTAAAATTTGCGAAACTCCCCATCTCTAAAGCAATCGACTTTGCCAAAGACGGACAGACGTTCCAACACACGTTGCCCCGTAGTGTTTTATATAGCTAAGTTTTACCCGCGGTGCTTGCTTCAGCATTTTTACAGAACAGTAGTGTCCTTTCAAGGCCGTGTAAATTGCAAAGAGAAGCCCGTAGGTGGGTCTATACACACAAACAGTACGCAGATAAAATCTGACATTAATAGGCAGACGCACCAAAGTAAATAAACGCCATTAAAAAGCTGACATGTTTAATTTAGCTGCTCTCTTTGCTCTAGCGGCTCGGGCTGGGTTTTTAGTTTAATAGACAATGCATGATGACAGGGACTGCAGGTAATTATTCCCAATATACAGTCGCCAGCCAGAGTTCAGTCCTGGTTAGGGATGTATATCATTAGGATTTTATCAATACTGATACCCATATCGCTATTCCTTGTCGATACCAGTATTCATTGGTACTCTTATAGTGTAAATAAAGATATTTAAAAAAAAAATGTAATCACTATTCTTGTTAGCGCAAGAGTTTGTGCAACACCAACATCATGTAACATCTCACAGCAGGGAAGTCTTTTACAAACAATGGCTTTTTAAGTCTTAAACAAGTCAACTATGTTGCAATGCAGTTATGTCATCTTCTGTAAAGAGCACACAGATCCATCACTGTCTTTCCATACCTGCCAACTTTTGAAATCAGAAAAACCTAGTAGCCAGGGTCCAGGGGCCGCAGGCCCCGGTAGGTCCAGGACAAAGTCCTGGTGGGGGGTTTGCCCCCCGACGCAAAATGATTATTAGCATTCAGACAGCTTAAAATGTTGCTAAAACCATCACTTTTCTATCAGTCACAGTGACTTTTCAAAACAAAAATATTACAGCAAAAATCATATGGGTTGATTGACATGTTTATTCTGTAAGCTAACTTCAATAGTTTGAAATTATTTTGACAGTTAATGCCAGTTATCCTGTCAACCTTTCACAAGACTTCAATTTGTTAATTGAAAGTATAAACAGTATAAACACTTTTTACAGTAAACAAATGGTAAAACAGTACTAAACAATTCCATTAAAAAAAAAATTATTAACTTTCTGTCCAAGCTTGTATAATCTACTGCCTTGTTCAATTGTAAAAAATATTCTGTGCCTAAAATTCACATTTCTATCACAATTATCATACTGTAAACATGGTAAGCTAACTTCTTTAAAATTAATAGTCCTGTCAATAGCATGGAATTACAATTCAAATGTAGTTTTATTGTAAGCCATTCAAAAGAATTCAAAATATGAAAAATTAATGAACATTAATTGAAGCCATCAGACACTTGAAAAGTGGCACATCACATCTCTAATGTAATCATTTGAACTTTTCAACAGAAATAGCACTGCAAAAATATTAAGGACATACTTCTGTATTTTGGTAGTTATGCTGTCAACATTTAACAAGATTTCTTCAACTTGGACTTGAAAGCATAAATAGTATAAACACTTTTAACAGTATAACAGTACTAAACAATTCCAATAGATAACATTGGTGTCATTACCTTTTTGTGGCTAAAATCCGAAAAACGTTGAAAGTTTTCCACTTGTATCGCTAGCAACGGCATTAGACTTGTGTTTTTTTGTCCCAACGTGGTCTTTTACATCGCTAATTCCTCCGTGTCCGATCGAAAAATCTTGTCTGCACAAGGTGCAATTCGCGTAGTTTTCACCCTTTTTGGAACGGATAATTATACCCGGATAGGCTTTTGAATATTCTTCACGGAATGACTGCAGTTTTCTTTTCGGTTTAAGACTCGTTTGCGATTTTTCTCCGGCTGATTCCATGATCGTTCGCTCGTTTAGAAACAATGGCAACTGGTGCCTCGTGCTTGGCAGCGGTGCTATAAATAGCCTCGCGCATGGCATTCGGAATGGCTCGATAGGAAGTTACGGGAAGCAGTGTCGATTGTCATTGTTGTAACGCGATTTCGTGAATAAAACTTTTAAAAAAAAATTTTTTTTTAATTAATGAAAAACCGTATTTTTTATCGCTGCAACCGTAACCCGGAATAGGTTGATGAAAACCGTACTAATTACGGGAAAACCGGAGTAGTTGGCAGGTATGTCTTTCTATTCATTACAATTACACTCATCTGGAAATAATATTTATGTAAATCATTCATATGCAGAGCACATACTGTACCTTTTACACAATATATGATATAACATATATCATATAAATCAATACAATAAATGAGCATGTTCGGTGGACGTGCATTTAAGCAAGGTGTGTTTTGATGCCACGCAAACACGGCTCGATGGAATAACGACAGACTTCGACAGGTCTACTGCTATCTCGCTTCAGAGCAAATTTATGGATTATTATAGTATTCAAATTGTTGACTTTTTTAAATGGATTAATATTGGCCTGTGGATTATTGGATTACTAGGACGGTTGATAAAGCGCGGTAGCGGCGGTTGGTCGTGAGTAAAGCACGTTCACTTCAAACTGACACCAAATCGTATTAGCATGCGTGACTTTAAGGGACTTTTGAAGAAGAAATGTTGTTGTTACAAACGTTTGTTTTTGTTTGGTGTTGCTTCCTTATTTGTGATTATTTCGAGCTGCTTATCAGAGTCCACCGAGTCTTTTTTTATGCGAAGCAGCGGCACCTAAAGTGAACGTGACAACGTGTCATAATTACAATGGTCACATGGTTGAAAAAAAATACCAATAGCCGTATCATTTGTCCAGAATCTTAACATTCTTCCACGACCGACCCAATTAGGAACCGGTACCAAAAAATACTGGTACTCGGTATTAGGAGTGTACAATTTTTTTTTATTTACATCCGAATCATGATTCGTATTTATTCCGATTCTAAATCTATTCATAATTTTAAGTTGTTTTCCATGCAACTATAAAGAGCTTTTCTAACATCTAACCTGTTTTGAAAAAGTTGCATTATAATTGATATACCAAATAATACATTGCGAGAATCGTTTTACATCGAGAATTGTGTTGAACAGATAATCGATCCTGAATCAGATTTGTCACCCCAGGAATCAGAATTAGATCAAATTGTTATATATTCCTACTTGGAATATCAGTGACGTGCGGTCACTCGGGCCATCATGGAAAGAAAAAAAATGTAAAAAGAAAAAAAATTAATTAAATTGTTAAATGTATCCAGTGATTATACTATAAAGTTATTTTCCATTTAAGTTCACCAGTTTTAGATTATTTTTTATTTAAAATCGCTGAATTTTCACATTTGCCGTTCAAATACTGAGAAGAGACGGTGCGATGAACAGCAGCCAGTTGAGGCACGTCACTCAGTGCCTCAACACGGATTGCGGACTCGGCTAACTGCTGGTCTGCTGTGCAGTGAGACCGTATTGCTATATGAATTATATTATACATTTCATTGTTTAGTTAGCTGAGGTATATAATGTACAGTGTATTTTGTCAACAACTGTATGTGTGTAACGTATTTCTTGTGCTGAGCAATCATAAAACTGCTGTGAAGAGGCACTGTGTGAGGCTCGCGTAATCCCGCCTCCTGGTGCCGGTTAATGCACCTCCGCCGAAGACTGCACTCCCCGATGGGAGCCCCACACCAACCAAAGCCCACACCCAAACCCTCCACGTGCAAGACCGAATCCACCCAAAAAAAGTCACTTAACAAGAAGCCAAAAAGTGCAAAAACAACATTGCTCGCGCCGGAAGAGCCGTGAACGACTGCAGGGACACAACATTAGGTACACCTGCAGACTGCAGCACGGATTTCATATTTCATTCATTCACAACTCCTCCAACACGAACACCACCGTTCCCGCACTTATAAGTAAAGGTAAGACCATAATAACGTTTTTTTTATTAAATGTGCTTTTTTGTGTGCTACAGTTTGTATGTGTAAAGTTAAAGTTAAGTTAAAGTACAAATGATTGTCACACACACACTAGGTGTAATGAAATTTGTCCTCTGCATTTGACCCATCCCCTTGCTCACCCCCTGGGATGTGAGGGGAGCAGTGGGCAGCAGCGGTGCCGCGCGCGGGAATAATTTTTGGTGATTTAACCCCCAATTCCAACCCTTGATGCTGAGTGCCAAGCAGGGAAGAATGCTGGTATGAGCTTTTAAACATAACCCGTTAACTTCTGCCAATCAAATGGTGAATAAGATACTCTTTAGGGTTCATATGTTTGTAAATCTGACTGTGATGAAGTCAGTGCCTCACCAGCCATCAACCTCACCGCACGTCACTGTGGAATATATACCTAGTCCTGATTATATTTGATGAAGTTGCATGGATGGAAAATAATTCAGTGTGTGGGCATTACAGCCACCTAGAGGCTTGGAGTGGTACAGTCTCAGACAACAACATGACAAAGAGGGAGAAATGACCATTTCAGGTAAATATACTGAGATGGTTCAAACAGTTGTACTCTGCCAATGCATATGCTGAGTGAAACTTTTCTGTAGGATTGTCAGATATAATTGCCCTTTCTTAGGGCAACATTTACAACCGGTGGGTAAATAAACTTTAGATTAAAGATTACAGTTGGTACAAAATGCGGCTGCTAGACTTTTGAGAAGAACAAGACAGTTTGATCATATTACGCCTATACTGGCTCACCTGCACTGGCTTCCTGTGCACTTAAGATGTGACTTTAAGGTTTTACTACTTACGTATAAAATACTACACGGTCTAGCTCCGTCCTATCTTGTCGATTGTATTGTACCATATGTCCCTGCAAAAAATCTGCGTTCAAAGAACTCCGGCTTATTAGTGATTCCCAGAGCCCAAAAAAAGTCTGCGGGCTATAGAGCGTTTTCTATTGGGGCTCCAGTACTATGGAATGCCCTCCCGGTAACAGTTAGAGATGCTACCTCAGTAGAATCAATCAATCAATGTTTATTTATATAGTCCTAAATCACAAGTGTCTCAAAGGGCTGCACAAGCCACAACGACATCCTCGGTACAAAGCCCACATAAGGGCAAGGAAAAACTCACCCCAGTGGGACGTCGATGTGAATGACTATGAGAAACCTTGGAGAGGACCGCATATGTGGGTAACCCTCCTCCCCCTCTAGAGGAGACCGAATGCAATGGATGTCGAGTGGGTCTGACATAATATTGTGAGAGTCCAGTCCATAGTGGATCCAACATAATAGTAAGAGTCCAGTCCATAGTGGGGCCAGCAGGACACCATCCCAAGTGGAGACGGGTCAGCAGAGCAGAGATGTTCCCAGCCGATGCACAGGCGAGCGGTCCACCCCGGGTCCCGACTCTGGACAGCCAGCACTTCATCCATGGCCACCGGACCTGTGCCCCCCCTCCACAAGGAAGAGGGGAGCAGAGGAGAAAAGAAAAGAAACGACAGATCAACTGGTCTAAAAGGGGGGTCTATTTAAAGGCTAGAGTATACAAATGAGTTTTAAGATGGGACTTAAATGCTTCTACTGAGGTAGCATCTCTAATTGTTACCGGGAGGGCATTCCATAGTACTGGAGCCCGAATAGAAAACGCTCTATAGCCCGCAGACTTTTTTTGGTCTCTGGGAATCACTAATAAGCCGGAGTTCTTTGAACGCAGATTTCTTGCCGGGACATATGGTACAATGCAATCGGCAAGATAGGACGGAGCTAGACCGTGTAGTATTTTATACGTAAGTAGTAAAACCTTAAAGTCACATCTTAAGTGCACAGGAAGCCAGTGCAGGTGAGCCAGTATAGGCGTAATATGATCAAACTTTCTTCTTCTTGTCAAAAGTCTAGCAGCCGCATTTTGTACCAATTGTAATCTTTTAATGCTAGACATAGGGAGACCCGAAAATAATACGTTACAGTAGTCGAGACGAGACGTAATGAACGCATGAATAATGATCTCAGCATTGCTAGTGGATAAAATAGAACGAATTTTAGCGATATTACGGAGATGAAAGAAGGCCGTTTTAGTAACACTCTTAATGTGTGACTCAAAGGAGAGAGTTGGGTGGAAGATAATACCCAGATTCTTTACTGATTCGCCTTGTGTAATTGTTTGGTTGTCAAATGTTAAGGTGGTATTATTAAATAAATGTCGGTGTTTAGCAGGACCGATAATCAGCATTTCCGTTTTCTTGGCGTTGAGTTGCAAGAAGTTAGCGGACATCCATTGTTTGATTTCATTAAGACACGCCTCCAGCTGACTACAATCCGGCGTGTTGGTCAGCTTTAGGGGCATGTAGAGTTGGTTGTCATCAGCATAACAATGAAAGCTAACACCGTATTTGTATTAGAAGCATTTAAGTCCCATCTTAAAACTCATTTGTATACTCTAGTCTTTAAATAGACCCCCCTTTTAGACCAGTTGATCTGCAGTTTCTTTCGTCCATTGCACCGGTCGCCCTGGGGGGGGGGGGGGGGGGGGGGGGCACATCTGCGGTCCTCTCCAAGGTTTCTCATTGTCCCATTGGGTTAAGTTTTTCACTTGCCCTGATGTGGGATCTGAACCGAGGATGTCGTTGTGGCTTGTGCAGCCCTTTGAGACACTCGTGATTTAGGGCTATATAAATAAACATTGATAGATTGATTGAGCTTCCTTGCTAGAGACAACACATGTCATCTGACAAGATCAAATCCAAAGAGACAATCATTTGATGTTTTCTGCTTCATAACAATAAAGAAAATTGTAATTGAAGTATTGTACAGTTCAAGAGCCATATCATTGCTATCATTAAGGAAACATGTATAGAATATAGCAGCCTATTTTATTGCAAACACCATATGGTGTCCTGCAGGGTGGGTGGTGTGTGTGTGTGTGTGTGTGTGTGTGTGTGTGTGTGTGTGTGTGTGTGTGTGTGTGTGTGTGTGTGTGTGTGTGTGTGTGTGTGTGTGTGTGTGTGTGTGTGTGAGTGTGTGTGTTTGTGTGCTCCCTCACATTCACACTTGTGGACACAAACAAGATTGAAAGCCATTGTTTCCTCTCTCGGGCGAAATAGGAATCTGTCTTGCATTTGCTTCCCTCGCCGCGAGGGAGAGATAAGGTGAGACGGCGAGGTAATGTCCGTCCTCCACCAGATGAATAAGCCGCAACGGCGGGCCTCGCCGCTTGTTTTAAAAGGATGTTACCGCCGCAGATGTGTGTGCCAGACAAGTCCGCTATCTAAAAGGCCAAGGAGAAGGGGCCCTTATTCATATAGGAATGTTGAATGGTATCACAATGACGGCTAGCTAATGGTGTATCTTTACGGCGGCGGTGGCAGCTCAAGAATTGATGGCAGCTCGGGTATGTGAGGTGATCTTTTTATGTAGATTCTGACAGCTAAAGCCAGCGCTACGCCGTGCCGCCATTGATCAGGCCTTTATAGACATTGATAAAACCATGTGCGGCGGCAGCCTAGACATTGATGTGATCATGTGCAGCAGTATTTGTCAGTGTAACACCCAAATTGTCTTTGTCTCTCAGACCCAAACGCACTAAAATAAAATACTAATCAAAAGTTTGAACACATCTTCTCATTCAATAGCATGGGAGTGTGTCCCAACATTTGAATGGCGATGAAGACGATGTATTGTGATGATTTTTCCCAAGAAAATGTATTTAAAATGCGCAATAACAACATTTTTACAGAAGTAATTTACATGAGGAACAACTACATTATTATGATCAATGTGTATCAATAATATAAGTGAATTCATATAGAACATATTTCTTAAAATCTATCATGTATTTTCCCACAGAAATGTATTTGAAACACAAAAAACGAGCAACGGCAATTTTTTCAGGAGTCCATTATAAGAACATACCTGCCAACTTTTGAAATCAGAAAAACCTAGTAGCCAGGGTCCAGGGGCCGCAGGCCCCGGTAGGTCCAGGACAAAGTCCTGGTGGGGGGTTTGCCCCCCGACGCAAAATGATTATTAGCATTCAGACAGGTTAAAATGTTGCTAAAACCATCACTTTTCTATCAGTCACAGTGACTTTTCAAAACAAAAATATTACAGCAAAAATCATATGGGTTGATTGACATGTTTATTCTGTAAGCTAACTTCAATAGTTTGAAATTATTTTGACAGTTAATGCCAGTTATCCTGTCAACCTTTCACAAGACTTCAATTTGTTCATTGAAGTTATAAACAGTATAAACACTTTTTACAGTAAACAAATGGTAAAACAGTACTAAACAATTCCATTAAAAAAAAAATTGGTGTCATTATTAACTTTCTGTCCAAGCTTGTATAATCTACTGCCTTGTTCAATTGTAAAAAATATTCTGTGCCTAAAATTCACATTTCTATCACAATTATCATACTGTAAACATGGTAAGCTAACTTCATTAAAATTAATAGTCCTGTCAATAGCATGGAATTACAATTCAAATGTAGTTTTTTTGTAAGCCTTTCAAAAGAATTCAAAATATGAAAAATTCATGAAAATTAATTTAAGCCATCAGACACTTGAAAAGTGGCACATCACATCTCTAATGTAATCATTTGAACTTTTCAACAGAAATAGCACTGCAAAAATATTAAGGACATACTTCTGTATTTTGGTAGTTATGCTGTCAACATTTAACAAGATTTCTTCAACTTGGACTTGAAAGCATAAATAGTATAAACACTTTTAACAGTATAACAGTACTAAACAATTCCAATAGATAACATTGGTGTCATTACCTTTTTGTGGCTAAAATCCAAATTGTATCGCTAGCAACGGCATTAGACTTGTGTTTTTTTGTCCCAACGTGGTCTTTTACATCGCTAATTCCTCCGTGTCCGATCGAAAAATCTTGTCTGCACAAGGTGCAATTCGCGTAGTTTTCACCCTTTTTGGAACGGATAATTATTCCCGGATAGGCTTTTGAATATTCTTCACGGAATGACTGCAGTTTTCTTTTCGGTTTAAGACTCGTTTGCGATTTTTCTCCGGCTGATTCCATGATCGTTCGCTCGTTTGGAAACAATGGCAACTGGTGCCTCATGCTTGGCAGCGGTGCTATAAATAGCCTCGCGCATGGCATTCGGAATGGCTCGATAGGAAGTTACGGGAAGCAGTGTCGATTGTCATTGTTGTTACGCGATTTCGTGAATAAAACTTTAAAAAAAAAAAAAAAATTTTATTAATGAAAAACCGTATTTTTTATCACTGCAACCGTAACCCGGAATAGGTTGATGAAAACCGTACTAACTACGGGAAAACCGGAGTAGTTGGCAGGTATGTAAGAAAAACTAGTTATTGGGATTTTTTAGAAGGTACTCAAAAGAAAAGAGCACCGGTCACTGGTTTACAAGAGTTGTAGAGAAAAAAAACAAGCGGTGGTTTATGACAGTCCTTTTCAAGAAAGGAGCAATTGTGATTTTTTTTTAACAAGTTACTTGAAAGAAATGAGCATTGGTAACTTTTTACTAAAGTCATTTCCAAGAAGTTAAAAGTTTTTTTAAAGGAAATGAGCATTGGTAACTTTTTACCAGGGTCTTTTAAAAGAAACTAGCAACAGTTACTAGTTTGCAGGAGTCGTTTACAATAAACAAACAATGTCAATGTGTTTACAGTAGTTGTTCACAAGAAACACACAATGGTAACTAGTTTACAATACTCATTCACCAGAAAATAAGAGTTGTTTGCAAGAAACAAATAATGTCATTGTGTTTACAGTAGTTGTTCACGAGAAACAAACAATGGTAACTACTTCACAACACTCATTCACCAGAACATAAGAGTTGTTCGCAAAAACGAGCAATTGTAACTTTTAACAAATTGCTCAAAAGAAATGATCATTGGAAAAGTAATTTCAAAGAAAATAAGAGTTGTTTACAAGAAACGATCATTGGTAACTATTTTACAAGAGTTGTAACAAGAAACGATCATTGATAACTAGTTTAGAGGAGTAGTTCACAGGATAGTAAAATTCGAGCAATGGTAGCTTTTTACGGGGCATTCACAAGAAATGAGCAATGGTAAATGTCTGCAATAGTCAATTACAACAAAATAAGAGTTGTTTTAGAGGAAAAGGGCAAGGTTTACAATAAATGAGCAATGGAAATGCTTTACAAGAGAATAGCATTGGTAACTATTTTACAAGACTTGTTACAAGAAACAAGCAATGGTAACTAGTTTATAAAAGTTGTTGACAAGAAATAAGCAATGGCAAACAGTTTACAGGAGTCGTACCTAAAAACGAGTGATTGGTAAATGTTTATGACAGTTGTTTACAAGAAATGAGCAGTGAAAACTACTTCACATGAGTTGTTACAAGAAACAAGCATCGGTAAATAGATCATGTTCATAAGAAATAAGCAACGGTAACATCTTTACAAGAGTCGTTCACAAGAAATTAAGAGTAGTTCATAAGAAACGAGCAATGGTAACTTTTTACAAGAACTGGGGAACCTTGACATTTTACGAGTTATTAAAAATGAGCAATGATAACTACAGAAGTTGTTCACAAGAAAACAAGCTATGGCAAATATTATTATTTACAAAAAAGAGCAATGGTAACTAGCTTACAAGAAGTATTTACAAGAAACTAGCAATGGCAACTAGTTTACAAGAGTTGGTCACAAAAAATGAGCAATGGTATCTAGTTTACAAGAGGTATTCACAAGAAATGAGCAATGGCAACTAGTTTACAAGAGGTATTTACAAGAAACGAATAATGGCAACTAGTTTACAATAATTGTTCACAAGGAACGAGCAATGGTAAATAGTTTACAAGAGGTATTCACAGTAAACGAGCAATGGCAACTAGTTTACAATAATTGTTCACAAGAAACGACCAATGGTAAATAATTTACAAGAGGTATTTACATGAAACAAGCAATGGCAACTAGTTTACAAGAATTGGTCACAAGAAATGAGCAATGGTATCTAGTTTACAAGAGGTATTCACAAGAAATGAGCAATGGCAACTAGTTTATAAGAGGTATTTACAAGAAACTAGCAATGGCAACTAGTTTACAAGAGTTGGTCACAAGAAATGAGCAATGGTATCTAGTTTAAAAGAGGTATTTACAAGAAACTAGCAATGGCAACTAGTTTACAATAATTGTTCACAAGGAACGAGCAATGGTAAATAGTTTACAAGAGGTATTCACAGTAAACGAGCAATGGCAACTAGTTTACAATAATTGTTCACAAGAAACGACCAATGGTAAATAATTTACAAGAGGTATTTACATGAAACAAGCAATGGCAACTAGTTTACAAGAATTGGTCACAAGAAATGAGCAATGGTATCTAGTTTACAAGAGGTATTCACAAGAAATGAGCAATGGCAACTAGTTTATAAGAGGTATTTACAAGAAACTAGCAATGGCAACTAGTTTACAAGAGTTGGTCACAAGAAATGAGCAATGGTATCTAGTTTAAAAGAGGTATTTACAAGAAACTAGCAATGGCAACTAGTTTACAAGAGTTGGTCACAAGAAATAAGCAATGGTATCTACCGGTAGTTTAAAAGAGGTATTCACAAGAAATTAGCAATGGCAACTAGTTTACAAGAGGTATTTACAAGAAACGAATAATGGCAACTAGTTTACAATAATTGTTCACAAGAAACGAGCAATGGTAAATAGTTTACAAGAGGTATTCACAAGAAACGAGCAATGGCAACTAGTTTACAATAATTGTGCACAAGAAACGACCAATGGTAAATAATTTACAAGAGGTATTTACAAGAAATTAGCAATGGCAACTAGTTTACAAGAGTTGGTCACAAGAAATGAGCAATGGTATCTAGTTTACAAGAGGTATTCACAAGAAATGAGCAATGGCAACTAGTTTACAAGAGGTATTTACAAGAAACTAGCAATGGCAACTAGTTTACAAGAGTTGGTCACAAGAAATTAGCAATGGTATCTAGTTTAAAAGAGGTATTCACAAGAAATTAGCAATGGCAACTAGTTTACAAGAGGTATTTACAAGAAACGAATAATGGCAACTAGTTTACAATAATTGTTCACAAGAAACGAGCAATGGTAAATAGTTTACAAGAGGTATTCACAAGAAACGAGCAATGGCAAATAGTTTACAATAATTGTGCACAAGAAACGACCAATGGTAAATAATTTACAAGAGGTATTTACATGATACGAGCAATGGCAACTAGTTTACAAGAATTGTTCACAAGAAACGAGCAGTGGCAACTAGTTTACAAGAGTTATTTACAAGAAACGAGCAATGGTAACTTGTTTACAAGAACTGTTCACAAGAAACGAGCAACGGTAACTAGTTTACAAGAGTTGTTACAAGAAACGAGCAATGGTAACTAGTTTACAAAGTCAGAGCAATAGTAACAGGTTTACAGGAATATTTTTTACAAGAAACGAACAACAGTAACTAGTTTACAAGAGTTGTTTACAAGAAACAAGCAATGGTAACTAGGTTACAAAAGTCAGACCAATGGTAACTGGTGTACAGAAGTATTTTACAAGAACTGAGCAATGGTAACTAGTTTACAAGGGTTATTTACAAGAAACAAGGAATGGTAACTAGTTTACAAGAGTTTTGTGTTACAAGAAACGAGCAATAGTAACTAGTTTACAAAAGTAGTTTACAAAAAAAACAAGCAATGGTAATGGGTTTCCAGAAGTTGTTTACAAGAAACAAGCAATGGTAACAAGTTTACAAGAGGGTTTTTTTAACAAGAAACGAGCAATGGTTACAAGTTTACAAGAGTTATTTACAAGAAACGAGCAATGGTAACTAGATTACAGAGGTTGTTTACAAGAAATTAGCTATGGTAACTAGTTTACAAAAGTCGTTTACAAAAAAACAGGCAATGTTAACGGGTTTACAGAAGTTGTTTACCGGTATATGAAACAAGCAATGGTAACTAGTTTAAAAGAGTTATTTACAAGAAACAAGCAATGGTAACTACTTAACAATAGTTATTTATAAGAAACGGGCAATGGTAACTAGTTTACAGGAGTTGTTTACAAGAAACGAGCAATGGTAACTAGTTTACAGAAGACGTTTACAAGAAACAAACAATGGTAACTAGTTTACAAAAGTCGTTTGATAAAAAAAGAGCAACGGTAACAGGCTTACAGAAGTCATTTGCAAGAAACGAGCAATGGTAACTAGTTTACAAGCGTTATTTATGAAAAACCAGCACTGGTAACTTGTTTACAGAGGTTCTTTACAAGAAACAAGCTATGGTAACGGGCTTACAGAAGTTGTTTACAAGAAACGAGCAATGGCAACTAGTTTACAAGAGTGGTTTACGAGAGTTGCCTCGCTATTAGAGTCGTAGCTATGTCGTCACAATCTACCTTATTTTGGAGTAAGGGAATATAGGCCAACCACTGAAATTTTTCAGAAATGAGTTCACACAACTAGTTTACAGAAGACGTTTACAAGAAACAAACAATGGTAACTAGTTTACAAAAGTCGTTTGATAAAAAAAGAGAAACGGTAACAGGCTTACAGAAGTCATTTGCAAGAAACGAACAATGGTAACTAGTTTACAAGCGTTATTTATGAAAAACCAGCACTGGTAACTAGTTTACAGAGGTTCTTTACAAGAAACGAGCAATGGTAACGGGCTTACAGAAGTCGTTTACAAGAAACGAGCAATGGCAACTAGTTTACAAGAGTGGTTTACGAGAGTTGCCTCGCTATTAGAGTCGTAGCTATGTCGTCACAATCTACCTTATTTTGGAGTAAGGGAATATAGGCCAACCACTGAAATTTTTCAGAAATGAGTTCACACAACTAGTTTACAGAAGACGTTTACAAGAAACAAACAATGGTAACTAGTTTACAAAAGTCGTTTGATAAAAAAAGAGAAACGGTAACAGGCTTACAGAAGTCATTTGCAAGAAACGAACAATGGTAACTAGTTTACAAGCGTTATTTATGAAAAACCAGCACTGGTAACTAGTTTACAGAGGTTCTTTACAAGAAACGAGCAATGGTAACGGGCTTACAGAAGTCGTTTACAAGAAACGAGCAATGGCAACTAGTTTACAAGAGTGGTTTACGAGAGTTGCCTCGCTATTAGAGTCGTAGCTATGTCGTCACAATCTACCTTATTTTGGAGTAAGGGAATATAGGCCAACCACTGAAATTTTTCAGAAATGAGGTCACACTGCCACCTGGTGTTACGTAGGTGGAAAAGCCAAACAGCCAACAGCATGAAATAACCCCATAGCAGGTAAACACAGCTGTACATGGTAAAAAAG
The DNA here is from genome assembly GCF_033978685.3 of Nerophis lumbriciformis. Taxonomy (NCBI): domain Eukaryota; kingdom Metazoa; phylum Chordata; class Actinopteri; order Syngnathiformes; family Syngnathidae; genus Nerophis; species Nerophis lumbriciformis. The sequence goes on from NC_084552.2 coordinate 58,646,491, forward strand.
TGAAACGTATCAAAACAAGAAGTCCCAACGTCTCTCCACAAATCCTCTCCTACATTTCCAGTCGGGCACTCAGCGACACAGATCCGCGCATGATCTCCTCGCCACGATGCAACAAGCCGGGCCGGCACAGACGAGGCAATTCTGTTTCTATTTGTTTGACAGCGAAAGGGAGGGTAAAGATAGGAGCTTCTAGCGGGGATGACGGGTGTTGGGAGGAGATGGGGGGGCGGCGTAAATCTAACATAGGGCCCTGTGGCAGAGCCCCCAGGATCAAATCCAATTCTGGCAAGATACACATTAAGCCCCGTCAATCACAACAGTGTCCTTGGGATGCGGCGGAATGGCGATGAGAGCGAGTGGCAGGGAGTCTCTCTTTCCAAGGGAGTCGGCATGAAGCCTCCTTAGTAGAAGGGGGATGAGGAAGGGGCTACTATTCAAACACTACTTAACACACTTATACGGTAAAGCACACATATCAGTGTTGTTTTATTTGTCCTGACCTGCCACTAATAGATCTGGCGCTACAGTTGTGGCAAAATTAATATTCTGGTAATTTATTGTCTAACAATTCTAGTCCAAGTAGAAGTCCACATCTGAGTTATGTTGTAATGCTTCTCTTCCCTGTATTGGCTTGTTTTTTGTGTCCTAATATAAGGCACTTGTATAGCCCTGCTAAATTCCTAGAGCACAGCGGAGATGGCTCCACTCAGTTCTTCATACACCCTAAACCCCCACACTGAAGGAAGATTTGGTACAGCATGGCAACATAAGCCAGCTGAATTCTGATTGGATACAAACTCTAAACTAAAAACAACATCATTGGAAGGAGCAGAATGCCTGAAATAAATAAATATTTGCTGAAATAAATAAATAAATGAAAAATGAAAAAAAAATACCGTATTTTCCGCACCATAAGGCGCCCTGGGTTATAAGCCGCGCCTTCAATGAACGGCATATTTCAAAACTTTGTCCACCTATAAGCCGCCCCGTGTTGTAAGCCGCATCTAACTGCGCTAAAGGAATGTCAAAAAAACAGTCAGATAGGTCAGTCAAACTTTAATAATATATTAAAAACCAGCGTGATGTGGGCGCGCATGGAGTCGTATATCAACATGGACGGAGCTGCGTGAAAAAAGCCACCCGGCCTCTTCGCGTAAACTTACCTTAACCACTCGCTCATCTTTTCTTCATCCATCCATCCCTTCGAGTTAGCTTTTATGATGACGCCGGCTGGAAAGGTCTCTTTTGGCAAGGTCTTCCTTTTGAATATCACCATGGGTGGAAGTTTCTGGCCATTAGCATGGCAAGCTAGAACCACAGTGAAGGATGACTTCTCATTCCCTGTGGTGCGAATATTCACCGTACGTGCTCCCGTTGTATCCACAGTGCGGTTCACAGGAATATCAAAAGTCAGTGGAACCTCGTCCATGTTGATAATGTTCTCTGGCCGGATCTTTTTTTCAGCTATCTTGTTTTTACAATATGCACGGAAAGTAGCCAGCTTTTCTTGAAAGTCTTTAGGCAGTTGCTGTGAAATAGTAGTCCGTGTGTGGATGGAGAGATTGCGTCTTTTCATGAACCGGAAACCTGTCGCTAGTAGGAGCCATTTTGTGGTCTTTACAGATGTAAACACACAAAGGAAATGAAACGTAATATCCGCGCGCTTCTTCTTCTTCTTCTACGCGGGCGGGTGGTTGCTTACAGTAGAAGAAGAAGCGCTTCCTGTTCTATGGGGCGGGTGCTTACCTTGGCGGTTGCTTGCGTAGAAGAAGAAGCACTTCCTCTTCTACGGGGAAAAAAGATGGCGGCTGTTTACCGTAGTTGCGAGACCGAAACTTTATGAAAATGAATCTTAATATTAATCCATATATAAAGCGCACCGGGTTATAAGCCGCACTGTCAGCTTTTGAGTAAAGTTGTGGTTTTTAGGTGCGGCTAATAGTGCGGAAAATACGGTATGACAATACTTTTAGATATTGAAGGAAAGTAAAATCAAAAAACACTTTTATCTTTAATTATGATCATGATTTCTGGTTGTTAGGCCAGCAGAGAAGACCCTAGGGCAGGGGTCGGCAACCCAAAATGTTGAAAGAGCCTTATTGGACCAAAAATACGAAAACAAATCTGTCTGGAGCCGCAAAAAATTAAAAGCCATATTACATACAGATAGTGTGTCATGAGATATAAATTGAATTAATATGACTTAAAGGAAACTAAATGAGCTCAAATATAGCTACAAATGAGGCATAATTATGCAATATGTACATATAGCTAGCCTAAATAGCATGTTAGCATCGATTAGCTCGCAGTCATGCAGTGACCAAATATGTCTGATTAGCACTCCACACAAGTCAATAACATCAACAAAACTCACCTTTGTGGATTCATGCACAACGTTAAAAGTTTGGTGGACAAAATGAGACAGAAAAAGAAGTGGCATAAAACACGTCCTAGAAAGTCGCAGAAAGATATACATGTAAACAAACTAAGGTGAGTTCAAGGACTGCCAAAATTAGTAGGACAAAACGGCGCTCGCCAAATACTCTAATCAGTGAAGCATGTTTAATATAAACAGTGTGCTTTATAACAATTAGGGAGGTTTGTGTCATGTTTGTCCTCCTACAGAAACCATATTAAAACAAAAAATATTTTTTTTTCCCCTCATCTTTTTCCATTTTTCATACATTTTTGAAAAAGCTCCAGAGAGCCACTAGGGCGGCGCTAAAGAGCCGCATGCGGCTCTAGAGCCGCGGGTTGCCGACCCCTGCCCTAGGGTAAACTGGGTATAACACATGGCACACTGACAAAGCTTAACCTATTGTTACTATAACAATCTACAAGGTTAATGTAGGTTGCTTCTCTTTCTCCCCCTCCATTTTTCTGCATTCTTTCGTATGTCAAGTTATCATTACGTATATGTATTGTTGCACTTGAACAACTGTATTGTTGATAATAAAGGTAAAGTATTGGTAGTGTTCTTTATCAATAGCGCTATTTCTATTGGTATTTGTATTGATCCAATGCTCATTGTCGTTTCTGTATTATTTTTTTATTTTTCGCTAACTGCTTATTTGCTATTACTTTTACCATCATATTTGTACATGTCGTATTTGCTGATGCTGCTCTATTGTTGTTGTTGTTGTTGTTGTTTTTGTCTCTCTGTCTAATCCCCCTCTTGTCCCCACAATTTCCCCCTCTGTCTTCTTTTTTCTCTCTTTCTATCCCCTCCTGCTCCGGCCCGGCTGCACTAAATGATAATATAAATACATTTAATAAAGTCAAATACAAATAAAGTAAATCTGAACAGCCGACATGGGCATCTACATCAACTATATGACTTGCCTGAGAAGCTGGACAGGACATAAAAAAATAAATAAATTAAAAAATTAAAAAAAGAGAAGACCTTGACGGCACACCACTGCCAGTGACGGAGCAGGAGTGGGCTAGGAATACATTTGCAGTAAAAATTAATATGGAGGACCCTGTCATTCATTTATTTTTGACATACACTTGGCATAGAGTGAGGGCCTCGGCCCAACTGCTAACTGTGCCTATCCGGAACGTTCAATGTCAAATGACATTTACTTTGATGCTGGACTCGGGCTAATTGCCATGACTTCAAGCGTGATGATTAGCGTTCACATCAAAAGTGGTGCACCCGCAGAATACTCCACCCCCGGTGCCAAAACGCACTACACCCGTGCAGGAGATTCACGACATTACCGCGCGAGTCCACGTTTTGATAACCAAAATGAGGCACTAATCCGCATACAGCTGAATTAGCAGGAAATAAATGAGACCCCAGGGGGTCGTCAACCCCCCCATTAGCAGGGCTGATCAATACATAATGGAGCCGCTGCCTTGATTGGCGCCCGACACCGCTTGATACCTGCAAATCTCACATGCACGCATTGTTTTGCGCGCAAAGACCCAATAATCAGGTCATTGAAAGCTCCCCCGACAGTCACCATCGGCGGCGGCGTGGAAATTTACATGGCGTGCATTTAAATTCCTTTGAAGTTGTTTGTTTTGCTCACCTTGGAAACACACTATTTCTACTTCTCCTCTGTGGTAAGACGCACCCCATAAATATTTATCTACCCAGGGCCTGTGCTATTCTGGCCCGGTGTTTTGAACATAGCCACTGGAGATTGGACCTATCAGGGACCCGCAGAGAGAGAGGGTAGGGTGGGAAACAGGGGGGAAAAAGGGTAATATTTTTTTGTGCATGTTCCAAAAAGGAAAGTGGATGGTTTTGCGTGATGTTTAATGCAGAAGGAGCAGGCCAAGTTTGACAGAGTGCGTTTCCTTCACGAGTCACCCCACACACCTCCAACTTTCAGTCACAAATGAGCCTCAGCATTTTTATTTTGTGCTTGGGTAGATCTTTTTTTTTTTTCTCTCCCTCCCCCCCCTCTCTCGCTCTTTCAGCTTTAAATTAAAAACTTTTTTCCATGAACAAATAGGTGACGGCAGCCAAAATGGATGCAAAAGTTTTTTGGCTGAATACAAATTCACAGTTACATTAAAGAGCTGGAATAGCTGGACGGCTTGAAGGAATATTTACAAATAAATCAATAAAATACAGCCCTTAAAATTCACAGAATTTGTTCAGATTTGTAAAAATACATATTCTAAAAATTGTGAAAAAATGTTTCAATAAAAATTGCAAATACTGTACTTTTCGGACTATAAGGCGCACTAAAAATTCTTTCATTTTATCAAAAATCGACAGTGCGCCTTATGTACGGAATAATTCTGGTTGTGCTTACCGACCTCAAAGCAATTGTATTTAAAAGTTAAAGTTAAAGTACCGATGATTGTCACACACACTAGGTGTGGTGAAATTCCTCTGCATTTGACCCATCCCCTTGTTCACCCCTGGGAGGTGAGGGGAGCAGTGAGCAGCAGCGGTGGCTGCGCCCGGGAATCCTTTTGGTGATTTAACCCCCAATTACAACCCTTGATGCTGAGTGCCAAGCAGGGAGGTAATGGGTCCCATTTTTATAGTCTTTGGTATGACTCGGCCAGGGTTTGAACTCACGACCTACCGATCTCAGGGCTGACACTCTAACCACAAGGCCACTGAGCAGGTTTGGTTCATTTGGTACATCGTGTAATTATAAGCGCGACCAGTAGATGGTAGTCACACATAAGAGATACGTGTAGACTGCCATATGACGCCAGTAAATAACACCAAAACTTTAAATGTGTCATTGAAAACACTCAAAAATCTGTCAAAATGTTTTAGTATGACTAAAACGCACTACTTGATGGATTGTCGGTCCATTACGTCCACCGTAGTCAGAGATACAAGTATTACCTTCTGGTACCTGCTGATGTGTATTTGGGGTCTGCATAAGTCCTGAAAATTTGCGGAGGCACGCCACTGTAGTCTGTGCCGATGACGTAGTCGATAAGCGTCTTCTTCTTCACTATCTTCTTGTTATGGGACATTCATCCTCTGCTGTTGCCATTTCTAATATAAAGTAGTGTAAAGTCCCAACTTACTGTATATCTCGCTATGGAAGCGCTAAAAACCACCAGTATAGTGGGTTAACTTTATTCACCCACGGAACTTTAGTTATTAGCAAACATGATACATTTTGTCTGTATTCTACCCAAAATATTAACATGTGTGCCTTGTGATCGTTGTTAAGAACTTACTACTACTTTAATATTGGAATGAAGTTCATTTAAGTCAGTCATTCTGTACTTTACAAGTTAAAACTTTAAATGACAAACATTAACTTCTAGTTATTGATATAATTGTATAATCATACTACTATATATATATATATATATATATATATACACATATATACATATATCAGCCTGCCGATATTATCGGCCGATAAATGCTTTAAAATGTGATATCGGAAATTATCTGTATCGGTTTTTTTTATCATCTGTATCGTTTTTTTATTTTTTTATTTTTTATTTTTTTTATTAAATCAACATAAAAAACACAAGATACACTTACAATTAGTGCACCAACCTAAAAAACCTCCCTCCCCCATTTACACTCATTCACACAAAAGGGTTGTTTCTTTCTGTTATTAATATTGTGGTTCCTACATTATATATCAATATATATCAATACAGTCTGCAAGGGATACAGTCCGTAAGCACACATGATTGTGCGTGCTGCTGCTCCACTAATAGTACTAACCTTTAACAGTTAATTTTACTCATTTTCATTCATTACTACTTTTTATGTAACTGTTTTTATATTTTTTTACTTTATTTTTTTATTCAAGAAAATGTTTTTAATTTATTTATCTTATTTTATTTTATTAATTTTTAAAAAAAAGGACCTAATCTTCACCATATGTGGTTGTCCAAATTAGGCATAATAATGTGTTAATTCCACAACTGTATATATCGGTATCGGTTGATATCGGTATCGTAATTAAGAGTTGGACAATATCGGAATATCGGCAAAAAAGCCATTATCGGACATCCCTATATTTTATGTATTCATTGTGTTTATTATTTTATTCCAGAATTGTTTTTTTGTTTTACTACCATAGGAATTTGTTAAACATTTACGAAGTTAAACTTGCCAAAAAAAAAAAATCATGCATTAAATGTCTTCCTCATTATTCACTATAAATGTTATTGCATTTTGTCATTTGCTATTTTCTAATAATTTATTAACATATTCCCAAAGCCCAAAAATTATCAGCAAAGGGTTTTTTTTGTATTTAATATTAGAAAGGTGTTTCCCTGTCTGACATTTATATCTGCCTCATACTGACATGTACTTACAATAATCCAATGCATGTGAAAATGGAACATACCTGTGTGGAAACTCTTTCCCTTCATGGACATTGGATGGTGACACCTGGGAGCAGGTGGGTGCTGGCCCTGTCACACACACACACACACACACGTTAAAAGGTGAGCTTGGCAGGCTTCCAGAATTTTTAGGCCCCTAATGAGCCCACCTCAGTCAAAGTCACCTGACGCAGGTAGATTGATCTTCACGCTTGACTCAGCGTCCTCTCCACTTGACTGCTGTGTTTACCTCCCTGCACAATTAGTCTCGAGGTGAAGACAAACAGAAGAAAGACAAAGATGCAATGTGTGTGTGTGTGTGTGTGCGTGAGACTTCATTAGCTGTTTATAAAGATGGGAGATGTCTTTCAAATGTCTTCAAGGTGGCTCCCTTCTAACTGAATGGCCATTAATCCCCATGATGCTACAATAAATGCCTGCGGCTCCAAATAACAAAAGCAGAAATTGCTTGGATGAAAAAATAAAATGCTTGTTTCATCCCCTTTCTTGTCCACATTTGCATTTTAGACCCCCAAAATAAACTGCAAGCTTCTTTTTTTTTAAACAAAACTTATTTGGGCTCAACCAGCATTGTTACTATTGTGCACAATTTAAAGGTAAATATTGTCTGAATGGTTATAATTGTTGTTATCTAGTAGAGGTTAGTTAGCCTTACCTGAAGTGTGACGCAAAGACGCCTCGGATGGACTCGTGTATTCGAACGGGGCCACAGCGCCACTCTGCGGTAAAGAAGGAAATTACATCCTGTGGCCATTCCAGGAAACAGGAAGTGTGAAAGCTCAAAACATAAAAATATTTTTTTATATGGATATAAATATAAAAAATAGTAGCTGCCCCTACCACAAATAACTTTGAATTTCACGCCATAAATATATATTATTCAAATTAATTGAAACTCTGAACCTTGTGTATCTTATTTAGCATGTTTAGCTGTTAAGCTAATTTAGCCTGTTCGGCTAAAATTGATTGCGATATTTTTCCAACTTTTGAATTAATTAATTAAATTAATATAGTAGCAACAGGTCAATTGTGATAATAAAACTAATAAAATGGATACAAAAGTTTTGAATGCTTGCATAATTACCTTTAATGGCGAATCTTTTTTGTGTGGAAATTAGCCAGCTGCTTTACATGATTACCTGACAGTAACCGATGTCACGTGACATCCGGGGGGCGTAACGATCCAAATGTCAAAAAAATAAAATATGTAAAAAAAATAATCAAAACATTAACTATATATATATTTTTTTTTTTATTTATTTAAACTAAGGGCAGTTTTAACACGATTGACTTAAGCAAAGTGTTGTATTGTTTTGATATTGTTACATTGTCTTTATATATCGTTAAATATTTAATTTGCAAAATATTTTGATTATAATTATGATCCACCAATTAAAAGTGCAAAATCACAACCAAATATCTTGAAAAATTATGTAAAAACTATCAATATCTGCAATACTTAGCTTTTTATTTGGACTCAATTTTATATTTCATTTTAAAGTGCGAAATAAGTCGTTGGAAATATCTCCATCTTTATTACTAACAAATGCAGCCTGGCCTGGGAACGCCTCGGGGTCCCACAGGAAGAGCTGGACGAAGTGGCTGGGGAGAGGAAAGTCTGGGTTTCCCTGCTTAGGCTGCTGCCCCCGCGACCCGACCTCGGATAAGCGGAAGAAGATGGATGGATGGATGGAAATGCAGCCCATTAAAAATGTGTATAGCTCAACACTTTGTCAAAACTTCTTTGGAGAACTTCAAAACGCTTCCCACAGAGCCTCTGAAGTACTCATGATTAATTAAACAAATTCATAAAATGAATGCTCTTCAACTTATGTGAGAAAAAGAAATCAGTCATATTTGTATTTATTTTCTTTGCTCTTTCATGTGACTTGATAAAAATGACTCAATACAAAATGAAATCACCCTAACTGCTACCCAGACAAAAAAAAAGCCAGATTTAATTTCTACAGCTACAAATAAAAAGTTAGAAAATCATAAGTATCTGTCACAAAATGTGCCACTTTACCACAATTGTTCCTCGAGTACATAAAGTGAAAACAATGCTTTCAAATAAGTTAGCGCGGCCCTGCAACTATGGCAAAAATAAACAAGTCACATAAGAGAATATTCTCACGCTGAAAAAAAACTATCTGGGTAGCAAATGTTTTGGTTTGGTTATCCACATAATCGGACTTCAGACATACTGGATCACGGTGTATTCAAAACATATAAATATACTATATAGCAACAAAAATAGACTAAAACTATTTCATAGAAAAAAAGGATTAATACCAAACGAAAGCGCTCGATTATAAAGGGCAATAATTTAAAACTTTCACATGGTCAGACCTCGTCTTCAAGGCTTTTCTTCTCAGCACTCACGCCGTACTTAGCGCCACAAATGCATGAAAAAGTATAAATACAAAAGGACACTAAAAATAAGTTAGTGTGGCGTGACTGTACATATGTACAGTTGGAATACAAGGTTCCACATGTCCATTGTCATACAGAAATACATGATTTGGTCTTGAGATGGAGGACACGGTGGCGTGGACAGTGGACACGGTCTCTTCAGCACAGTGACAGGCCGAGGAGGGCCATTCCTTCAAGCAGCTTCGGCACGTTTGGGAGTGCGTACAAGCGGGAATGTGGCGAGGAGGAGTAAACATCGGCGTGGGAGAGGTACGGGAGAGGTGCGGGTTTTCGTCAGTCGACGTCGCTGAGGTCGCTGACGCGCTCGTCCTGCACGATGCTCAGGTGGTTCATGGCGCGGCTGAAAGCCACCTGGACCGCCTTGCGAATGCTGGACGAGCGGCCTTCCATCATTTTGATCTTGTCGATGGTCTTGTCCATGCCCAGGGGGACCATCTTGGACCTGGGAAGCCACTGCCTGAGGGTGGGGAGGGGAAGTTGTCACAAGGATTTAGCAGGAAGACCACATTGACCCAAATATTAGATGTTGCTTTCCCCCTCGGCAAGTCTTGTATTTATGGTCTGGATATTTACACATGAAAGTGGCGCCAAACGACTTCTCAAGCAAGGCAGCGCTTTTCTTTCCGTCCGTCACTCACTCACTCACTCAAGCACACATACAGGTAAAAGCCAGTAAATTAGAATATTTTGAAAAACTTGATTTATTTCAGTAATTGCATTCAAAAGGTGTAACTTGTACATTATATTTATTCATTGCACACAGACTGATGCATTCAAATGTTTATTTCATTTAATTTTGATGATTTGAAGTGGCAACAAATGAAAATCCAAAATTCCGTGTGTCACAAAATTAGAATATTGTGTAAGGCTAATACAAAAAAGGGATTTTTAGAAATGTTGGCCAACTGAAAAGTATGAAAATGAAAAATATGAGCATGTACAATACTCAATACTTGGTTGGAGCTCCTTTTGCCTCAATTACTGCGTTAATGCGGCGTGGCATGGAGTCGATGAGTTTCTGGCACTGCTCAGGTGTTATGAGAGCCCAGGTTGCTCTGATAGTGGCCTTCAACTCTTCTGCGTTTTTGGGTCTGGCATTCTGCATCTTCCTTTTCACAATACCCCACAGATTTTCTATGGGGCTAAGGTCAGGGGAGTTGGCGGGCCAATTTAGAACAGAAATACCATTGTCCGTAAACCAGGCACGGGTAGATTTTGCGCTGTGTGCAGGCGCCAAGTCCTGTTGGAACTTGAAATCTCCATCTCCATAGAGCAGGTCAGCAGCAGGAAGCATGAAGTGCTCTAAAACTTGCTGGTAGACGGCTGCGTTGACCCTGGATCTCAGGAAACAGAGTGGACCGACACCAGCTGGACTGCTGCTGAGTGGTCCAAAGTCATGTTTTCTGACGAAAGCAAATTTTGCATTTCCTTTGGAAATCGAGGTCCCAGAGTCTGGAGGAAGACAGGAGAGGCACAGGATCCACGTTGCCTGAAGTCTAGTGTAAAGTTTCCACCATCAGTGATGGTTTGGGGTGCCATGTCATCTGCTGGTGTCGGTCCACTCTGTTTCCTGAGATCCAGGGTCAACGCAGCCGTTTACCAGCAAGTTTTAGAGCACTTCATGCTTCCTGCTGCTGACCTGCTCTATGGAGATGGAGATTTCAAGTTCCAACAGGACTTGGCGCCTGCACACAGCGCAAAATCTACCCGTGCCTGGTTTACGGACCATGGTATTTCTGTTCTAAATTGGCCCGCCAACTCCCCTGACCTTAGCCCCATAGAAAATCTGTGGGGTATTGTGAAAAGGAAGATGCAGAATGCCAGACCCAAAAACGCAGAAGAGTTGAAGGCCACTATCAGAGCAACCTGGGCTCTCATAACACCTGAGCAGTGCCAGAAACTCATCGACTCCATGCCACGCCGCATTAACGCAGTAATTGAGGCAAAAGGAGCTCCAACCAAGTATTGAGTATTGTACATGCTCATATTTTTCATTTTCATACTTTTCAGTTGGCCAACATTTCTAAAAATCCCTTTTTTGTATTAGCCTTAAGTAATATTCTAATTTTGTGACACACGGAATTTTGGATTTTCATTTGTTGCCACTTCAAATCATCAAAATTAAATGAAATAAACATTTGAATGCATCAGTCTGTGTGCAATGAATAAATATAATGTACAAGTTACACCTTTTGAATGCAATTACTGAAATAAATCAAGTTTTTCAAAATATTCTAATTTACTGGCTTTTACCTGTATACTAGTGATGGGTCCGGCAACACCGATGCATCGGCGCATGCCTCGAGCTCAGAGCAAAACCCTGTGTCGGTGCGCGTACCGCTTTTAGAAAGTCACGTGACCGATCATAAGCTGTGTCGGTCACATGACCGATACGCGAACTGTGTCGCACTGACGCCTCCTCTGTGCCCTGTGAGCGGGTCTTTTCTACAGCCGGAGAAATAATAACTAAGAAGAGAAATCGTCTAAAATTTAATACGTTGGAAAAACTGTTTTTTTTTTTAAATAAAAATGTGTATAAAAATAAATACAAAAATTCCCAGTCCACAAGCATCCTCATTCACAACACGTTCTCTTAGATTTCCATGTTCTGATACATGTTCACATTATTTATTGACTATCTAAAAAAGATAAAAAGATATTTTTATTGAAATGAAGATATGAAATAATCCTAAATTGAATACAATGACTTGGTTTACATTATTGTATATACGAGGTCATAAAATCAGTGTCAGTTGAGTCGGTCCATAGGTTGCCTGTAGGGATTTTTAATGTCCAGCAGATGTCAGTATTTAGTGACACAGTATCAATACAGTTTTGCAATGTGTCGAAACGCTTCATGACGCCTCATCAACCCATCACTAATATATACATATAAATATACAAATATATACAGTACAGGCCACAAATGTGGACACACCTTCACATTCACAGTACAACTGATGGTCCCCACCCCATTGATAAAGCAAGAAATTCCACTAATCAACCCTGATAAGGTACGCCTGTGAAGTGAAAACCATTTCAGGTGACTACCTCTTGAAGGTCATCGAGAGAATGCCAAGAGTGTGCAAAGCAGTAAGCAGAGCAAAGGGTGGCTATTTGGAAGAAACTAGAATATAAAACATGTTTTCAGTTATTTCACCTTTGTTTGTTAAGTACATAACTCCACATGTGTTCATTCATAGTTTTGATGCCTTCAGTGACAATCTACAATGTAAATAGTTATGAAAATAAAGAAAACCGTTCGTAAATCGAGGTTCCACTGTATTTAGTATTGTACTTAAGAGTCTTCTCGCTTGCTTTGTGAATGTCTATCCTAAGTATTGAAAAGCTGGGATTGGGCTGGAATTGTGGTTGCTCTATTTTATTTTATTGGATTAACATTCTGTGTGATTTTTGTAGAATTGGGTTTTACTTGTCCGCTTTTCCACATCGACAGACTGATAGGCATCACGTTACACCACCGATTGTATTTTTTTGTGGCTACTAAGAAAGAAGCAGAGTCAGACAGGTGTTGAACAGCTAATAAAATATCACAAGTGAGTCTGACACCTGGTTGTTGTTTTAAAGATTTCCACTATCACTCAGAGTCCTGCCACCTTCAGAAGTTTTCTGATGACTCTGCGATAGCGGGGTGTATAGAGGATGGGGATGATGAGGAATAGAGGGCACTGGTGGAGGACTTTGTCATATGGTGTGTAAAGAACCACCTCCAGCTCAATGTGACGAAGACCAAGGAGCTGGTTGTGGACCTGGGAAGGAAGAGGAGTACTCCGACGACCCCTGTTTCCATCAGGGGGGTCGATGTGGACATGGTTGAGGATTATAAATACCTCGTGTACACATGGACAACAAGCTGAAAGGGTCAAGACACGCTGAGGCACTCTACAAGAAGGGACAGAGCCGCCTCTACGTCCTCAGGAGGCTAGGATCCTTCAACGTCTGCACAAAGATGTTGAAGATGTTCAACGAGTCGGTGGTGGCGGGCGCCTTCTTGTACGCCGTGGCCTGCTGGGGCAGCGGGCTGAGAGCGAGGGACGCAAACAGACTGGACAAGTTGGTAGAGAAGGCCAGTAACGTGGTGGGAGTGGAGCTAGACTCTCTGGCGGTGGTGTCAGAGAGGAGAAGTCTATCAAAACTCCTAGCCATTATGGACAACACCTCCCACCCACTACACTCGGACCTTGCGGGGAGAATGAGCACGTTCAGTGGAAGGCTCAGACTCCCAAAATGCAACACGGAACGACACAGGAGGTCCTTCATACAGACAGCCATCAGACTGTATAATGCATATGTTCCTTGACTGCACTTAAAAGTATATGTAGAATATATTTATATTATTCATATATTATATATATATATATTAGGGATGTCCCGATCCGATATTTGGATCGGATCGGCCGCCGATATTTGCCAAAAAATGCGTATCGGCAAGGCATGGGAAAATGCCGATCCAGATCCAGTTTAAAAAAAAAACTCCGCTCCGTGTTTTCCAACGCACCGATTTAAATAATACATTCCACTTTTCTGCTGCTCCCTAATTTCCGTTCCGCATTTTCCAGCACACCTTCAACACATCCACAGGTCTGTGGATTCTCACGCAGTTGCTTTTAGCTGCTGGCATTACACGACAGGCTCTTCTCACTCTTTTCTGTGTCTCCCTCTCACAGACAGCAAGCGCACCTTCTTACACACGTCACATACTGTCACGTCATACGTCACATACGTATACGTCCTCCCCGAGCAGAGAGGTAGCATCATGGCTAACGTTAGCTGTGATGCTAGCTCAGCCGTGTGCCACACGTCCACACCATCAAAATGCCGAGGCAAAAATTTCCACATCAACACCGTATGAAAAAATTAGTGATTTTTTTAGTTGTGATTTCCTTCTCTGCATGAAAGTTTAAAAGTAGCATGTATTAATGCAGTATGAAGAAGAATGTTTTAATGTGTAGTATTGTGTATTATTCAAACTCCCCTAATTTCAGCTGGCTAGTTGTTATCAAGAGTACTAAAACACTTTTCAACATGATTCTGACAACTAACTAGGCTAAATAACTTTAAACTTTAATACATGCTCGGATAGGCCAGTATCGGTCAGTATCGGATCGGAAGTGCAAAAACAATATCGGTATCGGATCGGAAGTGCAAAAACCTGGATCGGGACATCCCTAATATATATATATATATATATATTATTTATATTATATTATTTATTATTATTATTGTCTATTGTGAGCGAACTGTGGTGCTGAATTTCCCCCAGGGATCAATAAAGTACTTTCTATTCTATTCTATTCTAAAGACATTCCCCACCAAAAAGTATCAGAAAGATGGCTTATTGTCTTACAGTGTATTTGGGTCAATACAATATTCCTCACATACAACCTATTAATAATGTACAACAGTAAAAAAAATAAAAAGGAACTCACCAGCTGCGTTTGTTGTCGAAGAAGAGCACGAGGTAGAGTTTGTCGTCCGATTTGTACTGCATTTGTTCTCCGATGCGGAGCACGTCCATGGGGGGCATGGGGATGGACACCCCGTTGTGCTGGCAGCCCACGCGCGGCATGTGGGGGTCGACGATCTAAACAGGCGTACGCATTAAATGGACTTGTCATTACATCCACTCTCAAAGTGCACACTATGCCCTTGTTTTTTTGTGTCTTTGCATGCAATTAAATAGCAAGCGGTTAAATGCTGCCACCTAGCGGACAAAAATTGAACAGTACATTTTGGCTTCATCCGCAAGCCACGGACTTAAAAGTTTTCAGAGCTACGAAAACACTCACCAAGGCAGGGTAGGAGGGGTATCCGCTACATTTGGCCCAAACTAGCTTTAGGGGTTCCAGTGCAACAGTTGCAGCACTAGCGGGCATCCAAATATTGCTGTTGCCAACCTCTACAGAAGCGGGGGGGACACCGAACAAGGATACAGGTGGGTTTAAATCAACCACAGGAGCATCACAAGCAGGAGGGTGGGACGTCCACATGGAACAGACAGATATTGCACTTTACGAGCCATGTTCTTGTTTATTTAATCAGCCAAATATGAATTTTAGAGGGTCCAGATGTTGGCTTGTGGGATGCCATGGCGACAGGAGGAGTTGCAGAGACCGCCGCAAGAACTTGGCAGGGAGCTACTGTGAATTTCCCAAACAGCAGGTGTCTGCACTTTGTAATGCATTTAACCGTGACATTTCAATGAAATACACCTTACAAATGGTCAGTTTTTGCTTTATTTTCTTCGACAACCTGCAGACATCTGGGACTACGCACAACAAAACCACTACACTTATGTGTCGACACACAGTATATTTACATACCTGCAGCAATCCGTGCAGCTTTGGCAAAATTCCCATTTTCTATGCAGGCAATTAATTCACTCTTATCATCCACTGTGTTTCTGCGCACCATGGCGGGTTTCCCCTTGCCGCACTTGGGAAGACTGAGGATGGTGCTGGAGACGAGAAAGTTGAGGTGGTTACACGAGAAAAGGTGACGCACGGCTGGTAGGGCTGGACAATTAATCCAATTTTCATCACGATTTTCGATTTTGGCTTCTCACAATCATTAAAAAATAATGGAAACAAATGATTAATGGGCCGCGCAACGAGCATGCAAATCCCTGAATTTGCAACGGTGAAACGGATGAGAAGCAAATGAGTGAGGAAAAGACGTCTGCTAGAAGTTTGGAATATCACCATGGTTACTAGTTTTTATTTGACACAGAGCGAGTATGCCTAATCAATAACCACGAAAGAAAAAAATCACGACCATATCAGGGTTTCCCCTCGGTTGCCAAAATGCCTGTGGCGGTGTGGGCGTGGTCCCATGACGTCATCCTATACTTGGCATAATTTGTTATGACGATGTGATTTTCTTTATAAGGGCTCCAAAAATGTGCACATAAATTTAAAAAATTCTGTGTTAAAGGGGAACATTATCACCAGACCTATGTAAGCGTCAATATATACCTTGATGTTTCAGAAAAAAGACCATATATTTTTTTAACCGATTTCCGAACTCTAAATGGGTGAATTTTGGCGAATTAAACGCCTTTCTAATATTCGCTCTCGGAGCGATGACGTCACGGAAGCAATCCGCCATTTTCTCAAACACCGAGTCAAATCAGCTCTGTTATTTTCCGTTTTTTCGACTGTTTTCCGTACCTTGGAGACATCATGCCTCGTCGGTGTGTTGTCGGAGGGTGTAACAACACGAACAGGGACGGATTCAAGTTGCACCAGTGGCCCAAAGATGCGAAAGTGGCAAGAAATTGGACGTTTGTTCCGCACACTTTGCTGACGAAAGCTATGCTACGACAGAGATGGCAAGAATGTGTGGATATCCTGCGACACTCAAAGCAGATGCATTTCCAACGATAAAGTCAAAGAAATCTGCCGCCAGACCCCCATTGAATCTGCCGGAGTGTGTGAGCAATTCAGGGACAAAGGACCTCGGTAGCACGGCAAGCAATGGCAGCAGTTTGTTCCCGCAGACGAGCGAGCTAACCCCCCTGGATGTCTTGGCTCACACCGAAGATGATCAAGAGAAGGTTAGTTAGAAGGCGCTCGCCGAATTCTTCCTCGCTTTCTCCCGTGTCGCTGGCTGTCGTGTCGTTTTCGTCGGTTTGGCTAGCATACGGTTCAAACCGATATGGCTCAATAGCTTCAGTTTCTTCTTCAATTTCGTTTTCGCTACCTGCCTCCACACTACAACCATCCGTTTCAATACATGCGTAATCTGTTGAATCGCTTAAGCCGCTGAAATCCGAGTCTGAATCCGAGCTAATGTCGCTATAGCTTGCTGTTCTTTCCACCATGTTTGTTTGTGTTGGCTTCACTATGTGACGTCACAGGAAAATGGACGGGTGTTTATAACGATGGTTAAAATCAGGCACTTTGAAGCTTTTTTTTAGGGATATTGCGTGATGGGTAAAGTTTTGAAAAAAACTTCGAAAAATATAATAAGCCACTGTGAACTGATTTTTAATGGTTTTAACAATTCTGAAATTGTTATAATGTTCCCCTTTAATAATTAGTAGTGACATTTATGTTTACATTATATCTTTTGCTCTACATTTCAATTATTACTGCTTATTGTACAATGTATTTTGTTGAGAATATTTTAAGTGCTGGCATGTGAGCCTTTGAGGGGAAAAAAAGAGGAAAATTGACAAAAAAAGAGGAACATTTCTATCTCCTGGTACACAAAGTGCTGCCAAATTTTGAAAATCAAGAATACATTTCCTGCAATTGGGTGCATTTCTACACTATATTTTACCTTAATATTTATTCTCCTCTACCAACTTCTTTTTTTGGCTTTTTAACACTTACATGTCCAATTTAATGTACCACAGACATTTTAGGTTTTACTAACATTATTATAATTGAAAATGTCATGTAAAATTATATACAGTAACATGCATGCAAAGAACTCAGAAAACGTTGGCAACGCTATCTTCCGGTGTTGTGACCTCTGTTTACATCGTGATGTCAAAAATATATTTTCTCGCTGGCTACTAATAAATGCTCTAGAACTACAACTGGTTCGGAACTAACAGTGTTGGGATTATAATCATCCAAATATGATAAGCAGCAACGCAGAAAGCCGTCAACGTTGTGGCTCGGAGAGCAAACACAGGCGACCAGGAAGCTAGCTAGTGCTCAGTGGCCTAGTGGTTAGAGTGTCCGCCCTGAGATCGGTAGGTTGTGAGTTCAAACCCCGGCCGAGTCATACCAAAAACTATAAAAATGGGACCCATTACCTCCCTGCTTGGCACTCAGCATCAAAATGTTGTAATTGGGGGTTAAATCACCAAAATGATTCCCGTGCGCGGCCACTGCTGCTGCTCACTGCTCCCCTCACCTCCCAGGGGGTGAACAAGGGGATGGGTCAAATGCTGAGGACAAATTTCACCACACCTAGTGTGTGTGTGACAATCATTGGTACTTTAACTTTAACTAGATGATGCTAACTAGTGAACTTGTTTCGTCGCCCTGTCCTACAATTCAGTGCAGCATTTAGGCAAGACGAACATCGAGTACCTGCGGCTGAGGCGAGTGTTCAACAAATTTTGTTTAGATCCTATGTTTTTATATTGTAATGAGTTTACACTATTCACCCATGGAACATTTGTTATGGTTAGAGTTCCGGCCGGGCGGGTTTTCACGGGACACATCTTCGGTGTTGTGTGTTGCACTTATAAGTCACGGATGTTTAGTTACTGGTCGATTGCTGATAAGAAAACGAAGTTAGCTACATCTTTTGACACTCCTCCTTTGACTCCCATCCTTACACGCTACAATGTTTCATTATAAAACACGAAAGTTATATTTTGACTTGGAAATCAATGTTTAAAAACGCGGACATTTTAAATTCCTGCAAGTGTCTAGAACAGAGGTGTCAAACTCATTTTAGCTCAGGGGCCGCATGTAGGAAAATCTATTTCCATGTGGGCCGGACAGGTAAAATCATGGCATAAGACAACTTCAGATTGTTTTCTTTGTTTTACTTCGGCCCAAAATAGAACAAGCACATTCTGAAAATATACAAATCACAAATTATCCTCTTGACAAAACACTTCAAGTTAGTTGAAAACTTCTGAGGAAAAACCAGAGCTGTTTCAAAAACACCATTAAGAACACAATGAACTTAGACTTAATCTCAGTGTATATACAAAGCAATTAAACTTTAAGTCACAGCCCATCTAGGATTGAACAAAAAACTACATAAAGCATAAATAAAAAATATGTATCAACTACCTCATTTGTTATTTTTACACATTAATCCTGTGCTAACTTAACAAACCATACAAACTGAGGTTGAAACTATTCAAGACAGTTGACTTACTCCCTGCCTTCGATGTATCACCGTGTATCGATAGAAAAATACAAGCTGTGCAATGTGTGAACAGTTTCAACAAACCAACAATAAAACGTAAAAGACTGACAGTAATGTAGTAAATCGCACAGTTCACGTTCTTTACATTTGCACTGAAGACATTAATTTTCACACAACTATATTAATGTGCAGTGTCTCATGCAGCATTTTAAGTGGAAATACCAATTGTTTATTTTACTCCTGTTTGTTTTACTAGGGTCGAGGGGGAGTAGTCGCAGCCCAGCTTTAATGCGTACCTCCTTCTTGGTATACTTGCTCACCCCGGTACAAACTATTTGCTTACCTAACAGAATTACTATTGCGACATCCAGTGGACACATTTAGAACAGCAGTTTCTTTAAATTAAAAATGCCGCTTAATTTCACACTTAGCAAACTCGTCTTGCGGGCCGCATTGAGCTTGTTCGCGGGCTGCATGTTTGACATCCCTAGTCTAGAGACTGTCAGTGACTTTTACTTTATCAAAAACAACTAGTGCAGCGGCTCTGCATAGTGTATTGATTTTCCCTAACCGCCGCCGCTCCAAAAATGTATATATAAAAGTGCAAATTTCTGTATTTAATTAATGGACATTTTATAAAGAAAAAAGTATGACACAAAAAGCACATAAAGGTAAAAAAAGGAAATCAAAAAGTGTTAAACGGAAACACTGAATTGTATTTGTTCATATTGCTATTTAAATTTATAGACGTTACTATTATGATTTTTTTTACTTATTTATTCGTTACTCTTTTATATCCCGTTGTTTTTCTAAATCATATTTAAAGTTGAATACTCATGTTTTTAAAATAATGATTAATTACGTTATTACTCGTAGTTTCAATATTATTTGCCATAATCGTCCAGCCCTAGTGGTCGGTCTATACCATACCTGGGGCCTCTGGGTAGGCTGTTGCATGAGGAGATGGAGGACTCGGAGGCGCAGCGTCTTCGCGGCTCCGAGGGTCGGCTTGCTCTGCTGGGCTGCTCGACCACTTTCTCTTTTTCTATCCCCAGGAAACCTCTCGACAGGCCTGAGCCAACACAAATTGTACATTGTCATTCTCGTCCACAGCCACAAGGGGGTGCAATGCATTGAATTGAATGAGCCGCCATACCCATATCAAGTCTTTTGACTGAAGACTTGCCCTCCTCTTCATCTTCACCCTCACTGTCTTTTTGCTTCCTCTTCTTGGTGTGAAGTAACGTCTCCAGTCTCGGAATGACCACGGACAGGAAGGATTTGGTACCCAGCTGCGTGGCGCCGTTGCGCACCTCCTCCTCACTCTCTTTTTTCTCTGCGCCGTCATCGCCTTTCGCTTTGCGGAAGACCACGGCAGTCTCTTGGCTCACGGTGCCCGTCGGCTCGGCGAGGGTGGACGTGGCCACTACGCTCACGTCGCCATCGAATAAGGCGTTTTGGAGGCCGTTGTGTGAGTGGCCGTTGAGGCGCGGCGGCGACGAGGAACGAGGGAGGTCGGGTATTTCCCAGTTGTATCCGTCGTCACGCTCCGGGGCGGCGTCTATCGGTTTGAGGGTGGGGGGCCCCGGGTCCGTGTCCGAGTGGATGAGAGGAGGGATGGCGTCCGAAGGTTCGAGTTTCGGTGGGAGAGACTTGTCTGCTGGAGGAAATGGCACAAAAACAGAAGATCAATAGGGGTGGTAGAGATAGATGTTTATATTTATGTGTATATATGTTGTGTGTATGTATACGCACTCACACGCACACACTTTATAAGAATCCATTTTAAAAAGACGTTTTTACGCCATCTCGATGCAACTAGAAGGAGCTTTTCTAACCTGTATTAAAAAGTTACATTATAATTACTATACCAAATAATACCGTATTTTTCGGACTATAAGTCGCAGTTTTTTTTCATAGTTTGGCCGGGGGTGCGACTTATACTCAGGAGCGACTTATGTGTGAAATTATTGACACATTACCGTAAAATATCTAATAATATTGTTTAGCTCATTCACGTAAGAGACTAGACGTATAAGATTTCATGGGATTTAGCGATTAGGAGTGACAGATTGTTTGGAAAACATATAACATGTTTTATATGTTATATTTATTTGAATGACTCTTACCATAATATGTTACGTTAACATACCAGGCACGTTCTCAGTTGGTTATTTATTCCTCATATAACGTACACTTATTCAGCCTGTTGTTCACTATTCTTTATTTATTTTAAATTGCCTTTCAAATGTCTATGCTTGGTGTTGGGTTTTATCAAATAAATTTCCCCCAAAAATGCGACTTACCGGTATATATGTTTTTTTCCTTCTTTATTGTGCATTTCCGGCCGGTGCAACTTATACTCCGGAGCGATTTATACTCCGGAGCGACTTACCGTATTTTCCGCACTATAAGCCGCACCTAAAAACCACAAATTTTCACAAAAGCTGACAGTGCGGCTTATAACCCGGTGCGCCTTATATATGGATTAATATAAATATTTATTTTCATAAAGTTTCGGTCTCGCAACTACGGTAAACAGCCGCCATCTTTTTTCCCCGTAGAAGAGGAAGCGCTTCTTCTTCTATGGTAAGCAACTGCCAAGGTAAGCACCCGCCCCCGTAGAAGAGGAAGCGCTTCTTCTTCTACGGTAAGCAACCACCCGCCCCTGTAGAAGAAGAAGCGCGCGGGTATTACGTTTCATTTCCTTTGTGTGTTTACATCTGTAAAGACCACAAAATGGCTCCTACTAAGCGACACGCGTATAACGCAGAATTTAAACTTAAGGCAATAAGTCATGCCGAAGAACACGGAAATAGAGCAGCAGCAAGAGAATATAACATAAATGAATCAATGGTGCGTAGGTGGAGGAAGCAACAAGATGACCTGCGCCAGGTAAAGAAGACAAAACAGAGTTTCCGAGGGAACAAAGCAAGATGGCAACTGTTGGAGGACAAACTCGAACAGTGGGTTGTTGAGCAGAGAGCAGCAAGCAGAAGTGTCAGCACCATCCCTATTCGAATGAAGGCAACAGCGACACTGACTCCGATGACTTCGACGAGACGCAGCCGGCCATTTTGGATCTCGTATTCGCCCAACTTTTTAATTCGGACACCGAAGGAGAAGAATTCGAGGGATTTATGAATGAAGAATAACTTCAGAAAGTGACCGTTATGTTTATTTTGTGTGTTGTGACATTAACGTTCGAGCAACATTAAGTTATTGATGTTGCTATTGCTAAGCACTATTTTGAATTTTACTATGTTTGTGATTGCACATTTGCACATTACCGTACATTTTGGGAGTGAACAGAGTTGTTAGAACGCTGGTTTTTAATATATTATTAAAGTTTGACTGACCTATCTGACTGTTTTTTTGACATTCCCTTTAGCGCAGTTAGATGCGGCTTATAACACGGGGCGGCTTATAGGTGGACAAAGTTTTGAAATATGCCGTTCATTGAAGGCGCGGCTTATAACCCAGGGCGGCTTATGGTGCGGAAAATACGGTATACTCCGAAAAATACAGTACACTGCGAAAATCGGTTTGAATCGAGAATCGTATAAAATCGAGAATCAATTCTGGTTTTAAATCGTCACGCCAGGAATTGGATCAAATACTTAGGTGCCCAAAGATTCACACCCCTGCAATTATATAATTTCTCGCCGTAACAAATCTACCGCACTGAGCAAAATATAGTCTAAGTCAAGAGTTACATATGCAAGCCAACAAGTGGTCAGAGCTTTTTTTCCCCGTCACTGACCTGGAGAGATGCAGCCATAACAAACACCCAGTCGTAAAAAAACATCTTACAATATCCATACGTACCCTCGTCTTCCGGTAAATGTCCATTTGGCCTCCATTTCTCCTCTTTCTTCAAACCTTCAGATCGGAATACAGACGACGCTGACGTGGAAGGAGCTACAGACGACGTGAGGTGTCGGTGGGCGGATGGTTGGACCATCTTCAGGCTCATTTCGCTGCGCACGTCATTGATGGTCTTCTTGAGCAGCTTGATTCGCTTGCTGCGCGACGGGCTGGACTTCATGGCGAAGGTCAGGTCAAACTTCTCCAGGAGCTGCTGCAGCTGCGTGTTCAGGGGTAAATGGCTGCGATTGGCTGGTTTGAGGAGGCGATCCACTACGGGGAAAAGACAGTAGATGATCAGTTTGGTTTCGTATTTTCTTAACCTGACTCTCGCCAGATCCTTGTAGTTCGCTGAGCTCCACACTAGGATCTGGGACTTCTCAATAGGAGATGTATTTCAGAAGGCGGGGCCTTGTAAAAAAATAATTGTATGTGACCCGATTGTAGCTGAGATAGGCTCCAGCGCCTCCTGCGACCCCGAAGGGATTAAGCGGTAGAAAATGGATGGATGGATGGATGGATAAACCACTTGTCTGTAATCTTGAATGACGTGCTACTTCAACCACTCACATCGAAATCAACCTGTGACGCTGATGAGAGCGACGCTGGGAAATCCAAAACAGAACAGTCGACATATTGGATAACGACAAAGCAAATTGTTCTCTGTTCATCTTTTAAAGAATTAAAATTCTATAGTTTCGACAAAACAGTTGCAATAGCAGAATCAATGTCAGCACACGACTCCTCCCGGCGTGCCGCCATTGTTGTTTAAATCAAACAGTCGCTTCGGCGCTTCGTCACATCTATGAAATCCCGCCTGGCGATCCTGATTGGTTCCTTATTTTTTGCTTTCTTGAAGGAGTTTGCAATGCCCTCGAGCCCAGATCTTTGTGTGGAGCTCAACGAACTACAAGGATCTGGCAAGAGTCAGGTTAGTATTTTCTAGCTTGACAGGAGAATGTGGGTTCAAATCTGTGCTTGGACTTGGCATGTTCCTCACTTGCTTGTGTGGGGTTTCTTTGCTTCCTCCCACAGACAAAACAACATGAGCTACAGTTAATTGGAGACTAAATTGTCCTTAGTTGTGACTGTAAATGGTTGTTTATAATAATTATTGGACCGATATTGGACATTAGGACACCACACCAATAAATCTGGTTAAAGTTCAAGTTAAAGTACCAATGATTGTCACACACACACTAAGTGTGGCGAAATTATTCTCTGCATTTGACCCATCACCCTTGATCACCCCCTGGGAGGTGAGGGGAGCAGTGAGCAGCATTAAAAAAAACTGCTCCGACAATTGATTAAAAAAAATGAAATGTTTAAATGACGAGAGATTACACGTACTGTGCTGTAGATGGATTAGGGTGAGCAAAACAAGCGACCCTACCTTGTAGGACGTAAACTTCCTTTGAGCTCACAGTGTAAAGAAATA
The DNA here is from genome assembly GCF_033978685.3 of Nerophis lumbriciformis. Lineage (NCBI taxonomy): Eukaryota > Metazoa > Chordata > Actinopteri > Syngnathiformes > Syngnathidae > Nerophis > Nerophis lumbriciformis. The sequence continues at coordinate 58,670,894 of NC_084552.2, forward strand.
TGGCATCAATCTTACAGAGGATGACATTTCCTGTGCTATTTGCACCAAATGTTCGGTACACACTCCGCAAGGAATGAAAAAAAAACATTGGGCTTCAACACATCAAACCTTGTCAGCCACCTAAAATGCCAGCATAGCTATGACGTTGTTTTGATAGCCTAATCCTTAATTTTCACGAGATGCGTAATAGCTGCCACAGCGGTGGATCTGATACGTTTCCATCCATCCATTTTCTACCGCTTGTCCCGTTCGGTGGGAGTGACATGCTAACAGCCAATCAGGTAACAGTACCAACTATCAAGTTTGGTTGCGCCATCTTGTGTAATGGAAAAAACAGTCACCTCGACAGTATGGCAGTTTATGGATTGTGTCAAAAAGACTGTGGTCAGACCAATGTGGTCTGTCTATTATCCAAGGCGATTGTCCCATTTAAGAGCGAAAAATTCCGATCCAGTTTTGAGACAGTGTTGATGAGCATATGAGTCAGTATGAGGTGTTTGAAAAATAATTATGATGCTTGTCTTGTATGTTCCGTGGCGGTATAAATAACGCATGTATGGAAAACACAGGTCAATAGTCTGCCTACCGTCCACCCAGGAAAAGATCGACGTCTTCATTTCCGGAACCTCCACAAGATGCATGCCGCTCTCTGCGTCAAAGCCAATTTTTTCCGCGTCTCGTCGAGCCTTTCTGATCACCGCCCCACCCTGATCTCGAAAGCGAACGGCCGCCCGGTAGAAATAGGTGTCCTTGGCGTTGTATTTCATGCAGTTGTCAATAATGAGGTTGAAGTCCATCTCGAACTGGTCGAAGTTGGTGTAGTTCTGGGCGTCGATGCGCTGACGCATGGTGGACAAGTCCATTGGCTGCTTGATGTGCTCCAGGTAGTCAGTCACCTACACAAAGTAAGACATCGGTAAATTATTTCTGACTGGAAATCGACCAATGTGGATTTTTTCAGGGACAATATCGATTATCAGTAGTCATGGTTAATTATATTTGGAGCCGATATTCATTTGCAGTAAAGGTTAGCGAAACATGACTAGTATATGTCAGTAAACAGCTGGATAAGTCTTTAAGTTCTTGTTTTGTTTTTTTACATCAGCGACCAGCAGCGAGATAATATTTCCTGCAACGCTGATGTTGTGGTTCATTTAGCAGCACAAAACCTGAAGGGATTTAACAAACACCTTTATTACGTGTGTCTAAGAGGAGCATTAACATTTACATTTTAACATATGGGAAATCTTTTGAGAAAATTGGAAAAATTTGGCATTAAAAAAAACAAAAATAAAACCAAAAATACATGAATCGCACGGTTAGTGAGCATGCCTCATACCGAGAAGGCCCTGGGTTTGATTCAATTGAGGTTGCGACTTGTCCAGGATGTACCTTACCTTCCGCAGCAGGGATAGGCTCCAGACCCCGCTACACTGAGAGGGACAAACGGTAAAAAAATGGATGGATGGACGTAAAAAATATATAGGTATAATTTTTTCATGGCCTGGAATTCAACAAATGTTCTCTACTCCACAATAACTCGTCGTATACTTCCACCCATTTAATTTTATAACATTTTATAGCAGTTTATAGATTTAATACAGTGGAAGGTTTTTGTACGGAACCCTGAAATATTGCCAACATTTAAATATAAACAATTCTGGGCTCGTTCACGTAGCTTATTGTTGAGATATGTTTCCAGCTGGCTGTTGCAGAAAGTATGACAATGTTTAAGCTGCTGCCTGTTCTTCTTTACTTAATAAGTCTCCTACATGTCTAGATATTTACACAATGTTTGGATTTTTGGCAGACGTAACGATCCAACTCTGTAGCGTTTTTATTTGATTGAATCAGAAAACAGGAAACCTGGTGCGCTCTTTTAATGAGTTCACAGTGCGAGTGTTGCGGACGTAGGCTTGTCGAGCGACTCCAATGCTGCAGTAGCGGAAAAAAACAAAACAGTACCGGGGAGATGGCAGGAAAGAAGGACAAAGGATTTTCCGCCAAAAATTGAAAGTTTTGACACAAAGAGGAGAGGTTCTGTAAGCGATCAGCACGGCAAGAGGGATATAGAAAAGCGGGCATGGCCACAGAACTCAAATAAATAAATGCCCTGTCAGATATCAAAACATATTTGAGGAGAATTTTTGACCATCCATCCATCTTCTTCCGCTTATCCGAGGTCGGGTCGCGGGGGCAGCAGCTTAAGCAGGGAAGCCCAGACTTCCCTCTCCCCAGCCACTTCGTCCAGCTCCTCCCGGGGGATCCCGAGGCGTTACCAGGCCAGCCGGGAGAGATAGTCTTCCCAGCGTGTCCTGGGGCTTTCCCGTGGCCTCCTACCGGTCGGACGTGCCTGAAACACCTTCCTAGGGAGGCGTTCGGGTGGCATCCTGACCAGATGCCCGAACCACCTCATCTGGCTCCTCTCGACATGATTTTATATATTTTTTTAAATGGGCTCAAGCAAAAAAAAATGTTTTTCATGCAGGGCAAAAGGGCAAGTGCTTGAACAGTATACGTCACAATTTTCTTTTTTAAATACTGGTATGGTAGGTGTATATATTTCCTCTGCTAATGTAGATCTGTTGTAAAAAAAAAAAAAATATATATATATATATATATATATATATATATATATATATATATAAAGGCCGATACCACAATACCTCGAAATACCAGATATCGGCCCCGATAATTGGTCGATCTCTAGTTGTGACGATGTTTATTTTGGCATGTGGAGTTTAAGCAAAAGCTGAAAATTCACCTCACTGATGTCAACTGGCTGAGTGAAGATCCTAGCCTGGTCTTTGGACAGCAGCTGGTCCAAGATGGTCCTCAGCAAGATGCTAAAGGGAGTGAGCTGCATCTCCAGAAGGCTCTCATGGAACTTTAACTACAACACAGCGCAAAACAACATGAGCACATTCGGTGGCTTTCGTATCTAGCAGGACTTGTCTTAGTATTTATTACCTCCTCCCTCTTCAGCTTCTCCCTCTTGCGAATGAGCTCCAGCAGCAGTCGGGCTCTCTCCAGGTCGTGCCGGAGCCGGTGCCATGCCTTCAGCTGCTCCTTCAGCACCAGCTTTTCGTCCTCGTTCTGCTTCTGCTGAGAGAAAAAAAGAAATGAGCACATCTGACAAGACTGGCCGGGTCTGCTCTACCAACTACACGTCCGGAAAGAAAAGAAGATGATTTGACTGACTGATGAACAAACCGGGTGCGCATTCTTCTGGGATTGCAGGCTGGTCTGGAGGCGACGGATCAATGGCAGGCCGTTCCGGGATTGCCTTTTAAGGGTCCAGTAATTGAGGACCAGCTCCACAAACACTTTCTTTTTCTGGATGGACACCTGGTTCAGAATGCTTTGCAACCTAGCGCAGACATGCAGAAACCAGAGAGAAAAAAGTGACAGGTTTGTGCAAGGTAAGCAGTTCAAACATAAACCGCCACCTCATGATCTGACAGTCAGAGGCAAAGCCAGGGCACCACTTTAGAACCGACACTTGTGTATCTATGATGTCCATGTACCAAAGCATGCCTTGTGAGTATGAGGTAGTATAAACAGTTTTGTATATATATTAGTGTGTTGAGATCACACCATAGTTTGTGTGGTGGTTTTTCTTTTTGAGAACACCGCAAGTAACAATGGAGAATTCTGTTGTATCGCATTATTTGGTTGGTGTGTGCGAATATGGGTGAAAATGTTAAGCTAATAGATAGTAAATGGAGCATTGCCTCAAGCACATTATTATTATAGACCGCAGCACCGTAGGTATAACTCTGCATTTAATGGTGTGCCAAATAGACGTGGTGTTTTGTTCTGTTTGTGGTTTTATGCCATAAACACGAAGAGAATTACTGTGTTAGTAATTAGGCAAGGGCTGATAACGCATTTTGCTGCACGATATATTGTCCCACAAATTACTGCCAAAAAACAATATTATTGTCAGCATTATTTTGATAGCAAATTAAGCAGTAAAGTACCGGTAATTATAATTTATAACTAAAGCTGCAAGCAGCGATGGATGGGACCGACTTTGACGGCACATAAAATCCAAACCGCAGCAGTAATTAAAACTCTTTCGTCAACTTTTAATCAGAAGGGTTCAATCTCTCTCCTGTGCTAGTTTGAAGCTGACACGACAAACGCGCTCAGAGAAGATAATCTTTGAAAAAAGGTGACCGGTTTTTATAAAACTTTTGTTTTGAAGGAGGAATTGCAAACTTCCTGTTGATTTTTGCTGGGGGTTGTCAATATATTAAAATGTAGGTCTAATTGAGACCTACATAGAGGTTTTTGTTTCATGTCTCTAAGACATTCCTACTGGAAGTTACAGGCAGTTTTGTCTGAATTTTCTTCCTAGGAGCAGTTGTGTCTGTGTTTTCTTCCTAGGGGGGCGCTAGAGCGCAATTTTGAGTTTTGGGGTTGGGTTTTTTTATGAGAGCGCAATTTCTGCCAGTCCTGATGTGTGTGTCCAGTTTGGTGAATTTTGAAGCGTGTTAAGAGGGTCAAATTACAGCTCAAAGAGGCAAAAGTGTCTGTTTTTACTAAACTTTTATTTTGAAGGGGGAATTGCAAACTTCCTGTTGATTTTTGCTGAAAGATGTCAGTGTATGAAATGTAGGTCTAAGTCAGACCTACATAGAGGTTTTTGTTTCATATCTCTACGACATTCCTACTAGGAGTTAGAGGCAGTTTTGTCCGTGTTTTCTTCCTAGGGGGCGCTATAGCGCAATTTTGAGTTTTGGGGCTAGGTTTTTTGATTAGATCGCAATTTTCGCCAGTCCTGCCTGATGTGTGTGTCAAATTTGGTGAGTTTTGAAGAATGTTAAGGGGGTCAAATTACAGCTCAAAGAGGCGGCGGAATAATAATAATAAAACCTTACAATTACAATAGGGTCCTCTGTCCCAAAAAGACATTTGGTCCCTAATAATAACGCAAGTAACTCTTTCCAGCTCAATAAACTTTTCTCATTAGTTCACTTTTGTATTATGAATTGTAAATGGAAGGTCAAGAACTTTGACTATCTTAAATAAGTAAACTTGAAATGTAGTTTTGAGAGGGTTTTTGTTGCTATCACTTTTACAATAAAATTGGCGTACTGGCTCGTTTGTTTATATAAATGAGATATTTTTTCAACATTTCCGCAAAGAAACATTTGGCTTCGCGATCATCTTTTTTTCCTACTAACTTTTATTACTTTGCGGTGCTTCTCACTAGCAACTAGCCAGGCTCTGTCCGTGCATGTGTGTGAGCTGGTGAAGAATTCACATCGTTCATTTAATTCTGCTATAGAATTGACCTCTCGCACCTTGTTTGGCAGCAACAGACGAAGAAAACACACAAGAGGTGGGAATCTTTGGGCACCTCACGATTGGAATACCGATTATGATTCACGGGCTACGATTCGAATATGAATGTATTATTCATACGTCTAGGATTATCATATTGTATATTGTTAATATCGTATACTACCGTAAATTCCGGACTATAAGCCGCTACTTTTTTCCTACTATTTGAACCCTGCCGCTTATAAAACGTGCGGCAAATTTATGGATTTGTCTTCGCTGACGGTCATTGTGGTCTACAGTTGGGGGAAAAAAACAAAGCAGATACACTGAATAGTTGTGGTATCATTTGTGTTCCGGCGCCATCTTTTGGACGAGTTTGCTCATTGCAGGTGCTGCATAGCCCTTCTGTTTAGACTGACCTTTCAACCAGAAGTAGAGGTCATGTTCTGTCTTGTACATCCACAGCGGTTCTACTCGTACAGATGATCACTCTAAGCAACATTTGTAAGTTTTACAATGTAACTAAAACAATTCTTACTTACTAGACCAGGGGTCGGCAACCCGCGGCTCTAGAGCCGCATGCGGCTCTTTATCGCCGCCCTAGTGGCTCTCTGGAGCTTTTTCAAAAAATGTATGAAAAATGGAAAAAGATGAGGGGAAAAAAATCTATTTTTGTTTTAATATGGTTTCTGTAGGAGGACAAACATGACACAAACCTCCCTAATTGTTACAAAGCGAGCGCCGTTTTGTCCTACTAATTTTGGCGGTCCTTGAACTCACCGTAGTTTGTTTACATGTATAACTTTCTTCGACTTTCTAGGACGTGTTTTATGCCACTTCTTTTTCTGTCTCATTTTGTCCACCAAACTTTTAAGGTTGTGCATGAAAGGTGAGTTTTGTTGATGTTATTGTCTTGTGTGGAGTGCTAATCAGACATATTTGGTCACTGCATGACTGCAAGCTAATCGATGCTAACAGGCTATTTAGGCTAGCTATATGTACATATTGCATCATTATGCCTCATTTGTAGCTATATTTGAGGTCATTTAGTTTCCTTTAAGTCCTCTTAATTCCATGACACACTATCTGTATGTAATATGGCTATTAATTTTTTGTGGCTCCAGACAGATTTGTTTTTGTATTTTTGGTCCAATATGGCTCTTTCAACATTTTGGGTTGCCGACCCCTGTACTAGACCATCCCATGTGTGATGTCTGTTAGTGTTTTCATGCATATTTGTACAGTACGTAGTATTGCAATGTAATAGAACTAGCGTCGTTAGCATTAGCTAATATGCGAACACGTTTAATAGTGTCTTTGTTAGTATTATTAACTTACAACGGCATTTTTTGTATTATTCCAGTTCCGATAATTCACTAAAATGTCACTGAGGACTTAAGAGTCTGTTTAGCTGATTGGAAAGGTAGCTTCTGCAGCGAGTGGGTCCATGACGGTGACCTCTGTTTTGTTTGATCAGCCGTTTTACTGCCGTTTTTTAAAAATAAATAAATGATCATTTAGTGTAAATAACTAGTTTTACAACGTATATATATGTGGCTAATATATGGAAAGATGTTTTTTTCTTTTAAAATTTAATGGGTGCGGCTTATGTACAGGTGCGCTCTACAGTCCGGAAAATACAGTATATATTTTAAATGTATCATGTTAAATTATTAATAAGATTAATGTCTACAAGACTCCTCCAGTAATGCTTAATTTCTGGTTTTGGCTGACAGTCGTGTGGCCACACTGTATGGACATTATTGTCTCTCCAGACTTATTAATAATCTAGTCGCTAATTTCCTCTTCATAGCTGGTTACTTTCTGCTGTAAGGCGGTTCCGATTATCCTTCTGTTGAAGTGTACAAAGCATTTATTATTTTCTTGTTTCACTACTTCACAATCAAGCTAGCTTAGCAACGTGGCTAGCATAGCTTGTCCTCTCCTCCGTATGTCCGAGCTAACCCAACTAACACGTAACGTAAAAATAATGTTAGCAAATAGTACTTCCTTAGTTAGAACCAAACTGAGCAATAACGTTGAGAGAACATTAGCATTAATGTCACATTTTAAAACCATCTGCATTGCTTTATTTAACATGTATAAATAACCGACGTTTGATTCATGAATCGCCCACGTTCTAATCGTGATGCATCAGAGAATACATCACGATTAGGTTTGAGGTGGGCAGGGTTGGGAGAGGGGGGGTTTTGGTGGTAGCGGGGGGTGTATATTGTAGCGTTCCGGAAGAGTTAGTGCTGCAAGGGGTTCTAGGTATTTGTTCTGTTGTGTTTATGTTGTGTTACGGTGCGGATGTTCTCCTGAAATGTGTTTGACATTCTTGTTTGGTGTGGGTTCACAGTGTGGCGCATATTTGTAACAGTGTTAAAGTTGTTTATACGGCCACCATCAGTGTGACCTGTATGGCTGTTGATCAAGTATGTGTGAGTTGTGTGTGAGTAAAAGCTGCACATATTATGTGACTGGACCGGTACGCTGTTTGTATGGAGGAAAAGCGGACGTGACGACAGGTTGTAGAGGACGCTAAAGGCAGTGCCTTTAAGGCACGCCCTCAATATTGGAAATCGGGAGAAATTCGGGAGAATGGTTGTCACGGGAGATTTTCGGGAGGGGCACTGAAATTCGGGAGTCTCCCGGGAAAATCGGGAGGGTTTGCAAGTATGCCCTACGTCCGTGTTTTACCGGATATGTACCGCTCCGTACAGCGGCGTTTTAAAAAGTCATTAATTTTACTTCTTGAAACCAATACCGATAATTTCCGATATTACATTTTAAAGCATTAATCGGACATCTCTATTTAAAACAAATGTTATTGTTATACTGTTTCCTTTGAAAAATTTTACTGTGAGCAAGTTGCAAACAGCATCTTTAATTGAGGCACATTTTTGGGTGAAGCGTAAAAACGCGTACAACAATTTGCTCTTTAAGAGGCAAAGAATCTTTCAAGTGACAGCGCTATTATTAAGCACCCACTATAAGACAAATACTAGCACGTATGAGTGAAATATACTAGTTTGTGTACCTGTGAGCAGGAAAAGAAGGCACAGCAGCAGGGGTTGCTTCTTCACTTTCAGCATCAGGCTGAGGGTTCCCATCCTTCTTCTTTTCTCTCCCCTTCTCCACGTTGCTACACACTCCATTCTTGGCTTTGGCCTCGTCATAGATGGTCAGCTTCCTCCTGGCGCAGCCGTTGGGAGTGTGAGCGCCGCAGTAGGCCGTCTTTTTCACCGAGAAGGTGGGCTCCCCCGACTCGGTCAGGTCCTTAACGGGCTCCATCTTCATGAACAAGCCCGCTTTTTGCGCGCAGCTGACGTGGAAGGCCGTGTAGCAGTTGGCCTTGTGGCACTGGATGCACGCTCCCACGCCTTTCTCTTTGCACAGGTAGCAGGTGAGCTTCCACCGGGCGGGCGGGATGTGGGCCACGCCGTCGATGGGCTCGATGAAGGTGGTGTTGGAGAAGCCCACCTCGGGGACCCACAGGGCGCAGACCACGTGGCCCCAACGGTCGTCGTCCGTCTTTTTAACGGCGCCGCCCTTACTGGGGCAAAGGATGCAGTCTGCGGGCTGCGCGGGCGACTGCAGGCAGTGTCGACAGAGCCACTGGCCCTCGGGGATGTACGGCACGCCGTAACACTCCTGGTGCACGACCACGTCGCACGCGTCGCAGAAAAGAATGGCGTTGCTGTTGTGACACTCGCCATCCATGCAGATGCAGCACACGGCGTCCTCGTCGACGGCAACCTGCCTCTCGCTGCCTTTATCCAAGCCCTCCAGGTGCAGCTCTTTTTCAAAGCGGTCGATCAAGAACTCAAAGACGTTGAAAGACACCTGACTGACGCCTTCGCCTCGCCGTTGGTCGTTGACCAAATCCAGCCAGGCGTAATCCTCCTCGTCCATGTCGTACTCCGTCTCCTCATCCAGCTCTTCTTCCGTTTTCTCTTCAAAGGTATAATAAGAAGCAGGACGTTTGGGAACCGCAGGTAGGTTATACTCCACAGTCCGAAACTTAGGCTCATGGAGTTTCGGCGCGGGTTTAACACAAGCCGGATGTCCGCCGCCTCTTTCTTTATGAGCGGTGATGCCCAGTGCGGCGTTCCTCTTCTCCCGGTTGTTTTTTAACCGCACCGAGCGCAACAGAACCTGCTGCTGCGGTTTCTCCGTGTTCTCCTTGTTGTTGGCCCACTCCGTCATCTCCCGCACCACGGGGTCATCCTCCGAGACCACGTGGAGCTTGTCGAAGATGCTGAGGCGGTGGAAGTGGCCGTCAAGTTCAAACTCCACCATTTGTTGAGCCTGGGCGTAAGTCAGGATCTGCTTGTTGGGCGAGGGCCTGATAGGCGAGGGCGGCCTCGGCGGCACCGGGACACGGTGGCTGCGGGCTTTCTTCTTCATCCTGTCGCGCCGTGTTTCTGCCGAGAATTAAGACAAATTTAAAGCGTGTTCACACTTGTGGTAGTCCATGATACTTTAATCCACACTAAATATTTTAAAAAGATACTTGGTGATGGAGATGGGCGAATGCGTCAAAAATAAAAATCACTATATTTGAATTGTCTTTATTCTTTTAATTTGCTTTATTAAGCATCGAGAATGCAGTACAACACAGTGCATCGATTAACAAAAGTTATAATGCTAATCTTCTTTTCTATTTTTTTTATAGAGGAAGCTCCCATCTTTCTTCATACAATTAAATTAGATTATAATTAATAAAAATAAAATAAAATACAATTACATTTTAAAAATAAATTAGATGAAAAAATAAAAAGTAAAATAAATTAAAATAACATAAAAAATAATTTTAATAAAATAAAATAAACATTTTATATTTCTTTATAAAAATAAAATGTCAAATAGATACATACAATAAAATGAAATATATGTAGTAATAAAATAAAGAAAAGAAAACAATTAAACAATAAATATAAAGAATGTTTTAAAAATATTATGAAAGTAGCAAAGAAGATGATTACATTTCAATGAAATCAGGTAAATTGCGTAGTTTACAGTAACGCAGATTAGCAAGTTGTTGCAGTAGCAAAATGAAAGAAGACAATGGTTCAGTAAAGTAGAATAAATGAATACCGTATTTTTCGAAGTATAAGTTGCACCGCAGTATAAGTCGCACCTGCCGAAAATGCATAATAAAGAAGGAAAAAAACATATATAAGTCGCACTGGAGCATAAGTAGCATTTTTTGGGGAAATGTATTTGATAAAACCCAACACCAAGAACAGATATTTGAAAGGAAATTTAAAATAAATAAAGAATAGTGAACAACAGACTGAATAAGTGTACGCTATATGATGCATAAATAACCAACTGAGAACGTGCCTGGTATGTTAATGTAACATATTATGGTAAGAGTCATTCAAATAACTATAACATATAGAACATGCTATACGTTTACCAAACAATCTGTCACTCCTAATCGCTAAATCCCATGAAATCTTATACATCTAGTCTCTTACGTGAATGAGCTAAATAATATTATTTGATATTTTACGGTAATGTGTTAATGAATTCCCCGAAAGCTCGAATGGGTGCTACAGACTAAGTTCAAATATTTTATTTCTTTATTTTTTTTCACGTTTAATATGTTTTTTGCAATTTAAAATTTTGGCAGTACCACATAAGATATGTTTTAATTACTGATACGGACTTATTGATGTTGAAATGCGCCATAACTCATTTTGTACACTGTTGATGTGATGCAATGAACAGTAGTGCGTAAATGTGTTCCTGTATAGTATTTCCCCAGCAATGGTCACATGGTGACATAAATTATGGTATTTTGAGAGGTTGTAATTATTGAAGTCGGACATCACTGAAGGCGTAGGTGTGGGATTTGAGCCGAGGATGTCATTGTGGCTTGTGCAGCCCTTTGAGACACTCCTGATTTATTTAGGGCTGTATAAATAAACTTTGATTGATGATCGATTGATAGGTGGGAAACGCCACTGCGATGAGGACACTGTTCTTTTTCCTACTCAGTGGCCTAGTGGTTAGAGTGTCCGCCCTGAGATCGGTAGGTTGTGAGTTCAAACCCCGGCCGAGTCATACCAAAGACTATAAAAATGGGACCCATTACCTCCCTGCTTGGCACTCAGCATCTAGGGTTGGAATTGGGGGTTAAATCACCTAAAATGATTCCCAGGCACGGCACCGCTGCTGCCCACTGCTCCCCTCACCTCCCAGGGGGTGAACAAGGTTGATGGGTCAAATGCAGAGAACAAATTTCACCACACCTAGTGTGTGTGTGACAATCATTGGTACTTTAACTTTAATGCTGGTAAGGGGATCATAATGTAACAAATTGTCCTGAGCATCGTTTAATTGGATATGTACTGAACTACGATTTTCCTAAAACTAGGATTATTTGTTATTTGCCACCTGTCAACATTCGAGTAGGTGACTTCTCTAAGTCAAGCATGGGCATTCTCTGTACTTTATTGTGATAATATATGAACAAAAATGCACATTACTGTAAAACATGATAGAAATGGTTACAGTGGGAGGCGTCCACTCTTTATAATAGTGACACAAAGAAGCGACTGCTGCAATATTAGCAACTCCCAAGTTAGCCTAGATCAGGGTGGCGCTAACCGCGGATCTTTAGCGCCACCCTAGTGGCTCCCTGGACCTCTTTCAGAAATATGTAAAAATGGAAAAAGATGAAGAAAAAAATATTTTTTAGTTTTAATATATTTTCTGTAGAACAAACATGACACAAACTTTTTTAATTGTTAGAAAGCCCACTGTTTATGTTATACATGCATCATTGATGAGCCGTTTTGTCCGACTAATTTCAGTGATCCTTGAACTCATCGTAGTTTGTTAACATGTACATTTTTCTCCGATGCTGCCAAGGAAAGACATGTTTTATGCCACTCCTTTGTCTCATTTTGTCCACCAAACGTTTTATGCTGTGCGTGAATGCACAAAGGTGAGCTTTGTGGATTGTATTGATTTGCTGGAGTGCTTATCAGACATATTTGGTCACTGCACGACCGCAAGCTAATCAATGCGAACATGCTATTTAGGCTAGCTGTATGTACATATTGCATCATTATGCCTCGTTTGTAGGTATATTTGAGCTCATTTAATTGCCTTTACTTATGTCCTCTGTGTATTTAATTTAAATTTGCATGTCTCGTGACACATTATCTGTATTTCTGATAGTGGTTTGTGTGCCATTTTGTTCCAGACCACAGCAAACGTTACCCAGCTTGCAAAGATCATTTAAACTCTTATATAAGAGTGCCTCCGAGTCCGAGTCCATGGTTCTCGCCCGGAAAAGGGTGGAGTGCCATCTCCGGGTTGGGGAGTAGATCTTGCCCCAAGTGGAGGAGTTCAAGTACCTCGGAGTCTTGTTCACGAGTGAGGGAAGAGTGGATCGTGAGATCGACAGGCGGATCGGTGCGGCGTTGTCAGTAATGCGGACGCTGTATCGATCCGTTGTGGTGAAGAAGGAGCTGAGCCGGAAGGCAAAGCTCTCAATTTACCGGTCGATCTACGTTCCCATCCTCACCTATGGTCATGAGCTTTGGGTTATGACCGAAAGGACAAGATCACGGGTACAAGTGGCCGAAATTAGTTTCCTCCGCCGGGTGGCGGGTCTCTCCCTTAGAGATAGGGTGAGAAGCTCTGCCATCCGGGAGGAACTCAAAGTAAAGCCGCTGCTCCTCCACATCGAGAGGAGCCAGATGAGGTGGTTCGGGCATCTGGTCAGGATGCCACCCGAACGCCTCCCTAAGGAGGTGTTTAGGGCACATCCGACCAGTAGGAGGCCACGGGGAAGACCCAGGACACGTTGGGAAGACTATGTCTCCCAGCTGTTCTGGGAACGCCTCGGGATCACCCGGGAAGAGCTGGACGAAGTGGCTGGGGAGAGGGAAGTCTGGGCTTCCCTGCTTAGGCTGCTGCCCCCGCGACCCGACCTCGGATAAGCGGAAGAAGATGGATGGATGGATAAGACTTTTAAAGTAATTTTCATAGTAGGCTATCCATCCATCCATCCATTTTCTACAGCTTATCTCAGCTACAATCGGGCGGAAGGCGGCGTACACCCTGGACAAGTCGCCACCTCATCGCAGGGCCAACACAGATAGACAGACAACATTCACACACACATTCACACACTAGGGCCAATTTTAGTGTTGCCAATCAACCTATCCCCGGGTGCATGTCTTTGGAGGTGGGAGGAAGCCGGAGTACCCGGAGGGAACCCACGCAGTCACGGGGAGAACATGCAAACTCCACGCAGAAAGATCCCGAGATTGAACCCAAGACTACTCAGTACCTTCGTATTGTGAGGCAGATGCACTAACCCCTCTTCCACCGTGCTGCCCCATCTAATATAGCTAATATAGACACTTCCATCATGTGTTGTCTTCATTACAACACTGATATAAGACTTTTAAAGTAATTTTGATAGTAGGCTAATATAACTAATATAGACACTTACCGTACCGTATATAAGACTTTTATTTTTTTGCAGATTTATTTTTGTATTTTTGGTCCAAACTCTTTCAATATTTTGGGTTGCCGACCCCTGGCCTAGATGCTAACAATAATATTAGCTAATTAGCATGCATAGCTACCCGCTCTCATACGAAGACAAAACAAAAGTTAGTCAATATATTATATCATTATGCCAATACTTGTGGAGTTATGGAGTTAATGTGTGTGATTAAAGTGAAAATGACAAACCTTTTGTAGGTGAACAGGGTTGCAGGTTGAAAAGCACAGCTAGCCTCCAGCCGTACAAAGCAATGGCGACGCGGCCTGCTAAGCGGCTCTCTCCCCGGACACGCAGCTCTCATCCAACGGCTAATTCAGCTCAAATGCATAAACATGACATGTTCTCTGGTGCCTCTTTGCTTGCCCCCCACGACGCGTTCCACGCTAATATCAGCTTTAAAAGGAGCCTTCATAACCTGCACAGTCGAGCCAGAGGCTTCAGCTAAACGGCAGCCAAGCCTGGACGGCTCATCCCCCAACACAACAATGCTTTTTTTCTCTCCTTTTTTTTTTCAGCAGACATGAACAACTCCCACCGCTCGGCGTGTGACGCCGGAGGTCATGTTTGCCAGCGGCTCGTGTTTCACACAAAAGCCCATCTGTCACGCCATCGATGCATCGGCCTTCTGACGACACTAACCGCACGGCGGAGTAACAAAGTAGTAGTAGTAGTAGTAGTGCCAACTGCAGCTGACTTGGCGTACCATCATCACCCGCACACAAAAACACAACAGAGACGCTTTTTATTTCGCCGCCAAAGCAGCTCACTTACCAACCCGGGTGACGCGTGTGGGTCAGTGTGTGTTTTTGGTCATTTTATTGTATTTTCATGATTAGAAATGAAAAAAAAACACAAAAAAAACATTTCATTCATTTTAAAAATCAAAATATGATATTTAAAAACAAGCGTACCGGTATTTATTTTATTTGGTGTTAGGGAAACAATTAACTAAACATAAAAATCGGTTTGATTTTCATTTTATATTTCATAAAAGACAAACTCCAGTTAACAGGAACAGGTGATTTGTTCCATATTCGGACACCGGAAGTTTTATTTTCAAAGTAAAAGCGGAGAGTCTGCAGTACGTACACTGCAAAAACTGAAATCTAAGTAAGATGAAATATCTCAAATAAGGGTGATATTTGCTTATTTTCTGTCTAATAAGATAATTCTTCTCACTAAGCAGATTTTATGTTAGAGTGTTTTACTTCTTTTAAGGGTTTTGGTCCTAAATGATCTCAGTAAGATATTACAGCTTGTTGCTGAGATTTGATGACCTATATTGAGTAAAACATGCTTGAAACTAGAACATCAACAGTTGCAAAGCTGTGTCATCAACACTCATAAGCAGGGGTCCCCAAAGTTTTTGACTCTGGGGCCGCATTGGGTTAAAACAATTTGGCCAGGGCCGGGCTGTACATATATATATATATATATCATACTTGCCAACCTTGAGACCTCCGATTTCGGGAGGTGGGGGGCGTGGTCGGGGGTGGGGCGGGGCGTAGTTGGAGGCGTGGTTAAGAGGGGAGGAGTATATTGACAGCTAGAATTCACCAAGTCAAGTATTTAATACATATATATATATATATATATATATATATATATATATATATATATATATATATATATATATATATATATATATATATCTACATCCTGAAAGTATGCAAACAAAACTGTGTTTAGATAATTGATACTTCAAACTTGCATAAATAAATATTAAGGAATATAACATAACTTGGCTTCTGAGAGCTTCAAAATGTAATGAATAAAATGCTAAAGTTGTTGATAAACAAGCAATTATTTTAATAATAATCATTCAAATTAATTATTTCAAATATGTTTATTTTAATGTATAATTCTATGGCTCGATGTAATAAGGAGTCAGAAAAAATACAAATAAAAATACAATTAATTTTGATGTTTTTAGCAAAATATAGAAAAAATGTATTTAGTTTTTTTTTTTTTATTAATAATTTAATAATACAATTTGTCTGTAGTCTGGATGATTTAGTTCTTGTCACCCTGTTGTCCTCCCGTCCTGAAAATCGGGAGTTTTTCGGGAGAATATTTGTCCCGGGAGGTTTTTGGGAGAGGCGCTGAATTTCGGGAGTCTCCCGGAAAATTCGGGAGGGTTGGCAAGTATGATATATATATATATATAGACCCCGCGCGTGCGATGATGTCACGTTATCGATGAGAAAATGCATTTTTAGACAATGTGATTTGCCTGAGCGGCTAGGAGACACCGTGCGTAGCAAGCAGTACAAAGTGGATAAGAAAAGACAGAAAAAAATATATATATATTATTTTTATTTTATTTTTTATATACTTGGGACTTCACGCGGGCCGGATTCGGCCGTAGTTTGGGGACCCATGCTCACAAGTATAAAACTAGTTTTTTTAAAGTAACCATTCCTTATTTCAAGCATGAAAAAAAAAATCATGACTTTGACACAATTGTGTCTCATAATTAAAACGGATGGACTTTGCAGTTTAATTTTCAGTGAAACAATAGAACATACGTACTCATATAGTAGTACAGTTGGCACAGTACAGTAAATTGACAGTTAATATTTAAACATTTGACTTTTCTAACAATTTTGAACAGAAATAGTTCATGCACATTCAGATAAATTCTTCAAAATTACAATAAAAAAAAAATTGGCCGGGGGCCGGGCTGTATATATGACTGAAAGAACACGCACTTGATGCTATGATTTCATGTTATCCATGGAAAAATGCATTTTTAGACAATATGATTTGCCTGAGCGGCTAGGAGACACCGAGAGTAACAAGCGCTTGCCTTGTTGCCTTTCCATTAAGAACAATAAATTAGTTTTTAGTGTAAGTTTGCTGGTTCAAGAAATGTAATGCCGAGCGCATATCATTATGTCAAGATAATGGCACTAGTATTTACTTAATTTCAGAAAATTTTTCAACATTGAGCAAAAAAGTCTTTTTTTCTACCAAGAAAAGTGCACTTGTTATTGTGAGAATATACTTATTTGAAGGTATTAGCTAATTTTACTTGTTTTGGAAAGTTTGACAAGCCGAATTTTCTTGTTCTATTGGCAGATAATTTTGCTTAGTTCAAATAAAATACCCCTCATTTTTGTAATTTTTTTTTCTTGTTTTTGAACAATGACTTTTTGCAGTGTATGCCTGTCTAAAATGTCGTTGGAGACCTACACACAATTAACTAAACATAAAAATCGGTTTGATTTTCATTTTATAGATAGGCTCCAGCGCCCCCCGCGACCCCAAAGGGAATAAGCGGTAGAAAATGGATGGATGGATGGATTTCATAAAAGACAAATGAAAACTCCAGTAAACAGGAACAAGTGATTTTTTTCCCCATATTCGGACACCGGAAGTTTTATTTTCAAAGTAAAAGCGGGGAGCCTGCAGTACCTATGCCTGTCTAAAATGTCGTTGGAGCCCTACACACAATTAACTAAACATAAAAATCGGTTTGATTTTCATTTTATATTTCATAAAAGACAAATGAAAATCTCCAGTTAACAGGAACAGGTGATTTTTTTTCCATATTCGGACACCAGAAAATTTATTTTCAAAGTAAAAGCGGAGAGCCTGCAGTATTGATTGATTGAGACTTTTATTAGTAGATTGTACAGTACAGTACATATTCCGTACAATTGACCACTAAATGGTAACACCCGAATACGTTTTTCAACTTGTTTAAGTCGGGGTGCACGTTAATCTATTCATGGTATGCATGTCTAAAATGTCGTTGGAGCCTTAAACTTAAATCATTTTAGAAATAGCACAACGAGGAGTAATATGTGCAGATTTTTTTCACGCACAAATCACACGAAATTTATGGCAAAAATGATTTGATCACGCTGCTCCACGCACCATACAGAAGTATCCGCAGTCCTGTCTTTAAAAACCCACACTTCAAGATTGGTAATTTTTTTTTCCACCCCAAAACTTTATTTTAATAGCAGTATAATACAGATATTTAACAATTCCAATAACGATACTCAAATATTTTCAGGAAGTAACATAAACATAAAGGAGTAAAAAAACACACACACAAAATAAAAATATATAAAACAAGGAACATAACATGTGCGAGGGATAACTCTAAAGTAAAAGCAAATAAAAAATATGAGGTTATACATATATATTTTCTTTGATGGTGCTCGTTTTTATATTTCTTCAGAACGTGGGAGGTTAAGATGGCCTTTTTTCCCCCTTTGTCATTACAAGTGAGTTGTACATTATTTTTAGTTCTTAATAATAAAAAAAAAAAAGATGAATGTAAAATTTACCTAAAATACATAACAGTTTAATTGCTCATGATTTAAAATTACAATGTAAAAACGAAACCATTTATTTTTTTCAACACAAAATTTATATTGAGAAGTACCAGTCGAAAAACTGTCTTTATAATTGATACATCCGGTTTGGTTAAGAGGGGAGGAGTATATACAGCTAGAATTCACCAAGTCAAGTATTTCATATATATATATATATATATATATATATATATATATATATATATACAAATATATATATATATATATAAGAAATACTTGACTTTCAGTGATTTCTAGCTATATATATATATATATATATACCGGTACCGTATATATATATATATATATATATATATATATATATATATATATATATATATATATATATATATATATATATATATATATATATATATATATATACATATATGTTTATTTATTTTATTATATATATATATATATATATATATATATATATATATATATATATATATATATATATATATATATATATATATATATATATATATATATAAATAAGAAAAATATTTGAATTTCAGTGTTCATTTATTTACGCATATACACACACATAACACTCATCTACTCATTGTTGAGTTAAGGGTTGAATTGTCCATCCTTGTTCTATTCTCTGTCACTATTTTTCTAACCATGCTGAACACCAGTGTTGGGTTAGTTACTGAAAAACAGTAACTAGTTACAGTTACTAGTTACTTTATTTCAAAAGTAACTCAGTTACTAACTCAGTTACTTACACCAAAAAGTAATGCGTTACTGTGAAAAGTAACTATTTAGTTACTTCTTCTACTTTTTTTTTTTTAAAGCTCCCATTAATGCCCTTTTAGCCTTCATTTCAGTACTGTTATTACCCTGGAGAATAATACAATCTGTTGATCAACTTGACATACATTTGCATCACTGAACTCTGCTAAGCAATGTGCTCTACATACAACACACAAAGACAAAGATATGTTTCAAAGGGCCAATTTATTTCAGGCCAGAACAAATTGACAAAACTATTTTAAATAGCTGCAACATAACATACATAAGTAACAAACAGCATAATAACACTAACACTAACCACGTTAAACCCAGATTCCGAACTAATAAAGGTTTTAACTCATTCTCTTTCTATGCCACTTCAATATGGAATGCACTCCCAACAGGTGTAAAAGAAAGGGCATCTCTATCCTCCTTCAAAACCGCACTAAAAGAACACCTCCAGGCAACTACAACCCTAAACTAACACCCTCCCTTCCACATAATACCTCTTCGGATTGTAAATAATCAAATGTAGACACTTTTTCTTATACTTTCTGATCTCTCTCTCTGTGTCCACTACTTGCTGTACATATCCTACCAAGTCAGTCCTACACTGTTTCAATGTCCATTTCTCTGATGATGCAATTGTTGATGACTGAAGTGTTGATACCAACCAAACCTAACCCCCCCCCCCCCCCCCCCCTCCATATCCCACACCCCGGATTGTAAATAATGTAAATAATTCAATGTATATACCCTGATGATTATCTTGTGTGATGACTGTATTATGATGTTAGTATATATTTGATAGTATATATCTGTATCTGGACCCCGACTTAAACAAGTTAAAAAACGTATTTGGGTGTTACCATTTAGTGGTCAATTGTACGGAATATGTACTGTACTGTGCAATCTACTAATAAAAGTTTCAATCAATCAATCAATCAATCAACAACATAGCTGTAAAGCTGGCTTCACCTAAGGAAGGCACACGTGACATACACAGAGCCTAACCAGGCAGATTTGAATTGTTGTTTTGGGCAGTAGACGGGATCTTTGATCCAAGACACAACTTACATTTAACTAAATTGTGCTTGACAAAAGAAAAGAAGTGAGAATATCTCATACTTGCCAACCCTCCCGAATTTCACTGCCTCTCCCTGGGACAACCATTCTCCAAATTTCTGCCGATTTCCAGCCGGACTTAAGGCACGCCCCCTCCCGGTCTGTGCGGATCTGAGTGGGGACAGCCTGTCGTCACGTCCGCTTGGCCAACCAAAAAGTAACCACAGAACACTATACCGTATAGTCGTATAGTGTTCTGTGGTTACTTTTTTGTTGGCCAACGGTTGTATTGCGCACCCCCTCCCCCCCTCCCCCCCTCCCCTTCCCACACTCAGACACACAGTCACACACACACACAGAGAGCGCAGAGGAAGAATAAGCAGCACGTCTCTGCTTCGCTGGAATAAAACACACTCAGATCCTCAGTTTCTAGCCGATACTACATAAAAAATAACGTAAAATTACGCAGTAACGCATCATGTAGTAACGGTAACTGAGTTTTTGACTATAAAAAAATAATGCGTTAGATTACTAGTTACCGCCGAAACTAACGGCGTTACAGTAACGCGTTACTTTGTAACGCGTTAGTCCCAACACTGCTGAACACCCTCTCTGATGATGCATTCTGCTACGTCTCCTTGTTGTGCGCGCAGTTGTGCACTGCATTCTCTAAAAGCCCGAGATGTTATTGTCACATATGCATGTACAGTAGATGGCAGTATTGTCCTGTTTAAGAGTGTCACAACATTGCTGTTTACGGCAGACGAACTGCTTTACGGACGTGAAAATAGGCTGTCGACACGTCACTCAGGTCCGCATGAATTTCGGGAGAAAATTTGTCCCGGGAGGTTTTCGGGAGAGGCGCTGAATTTCGGGAGTCTCCCGGAAAATCCGGGAGGGTTGGCAAGTATGGCGTAGATATTTCTATCGATGTCGGTCTTCGTTTGCCGTGTCTAAAATTATTTCTGTGTAGGGCTCTAAAAGCATTTTAGATAGAGAGTCACAAGGACACAGATACAGTGTAGACAGATAGATAGACAGACAGATAGATAGACGTATACAGGTAAAAGCCAGTAAATTAGAATATTTTGAAAAACTTGATTTATTTCAGTAATTGCATTCAAAAGGTGTAACTTGTACATTATATTTATTCATTGCACACAGACTGATGCATTCAAATGTTTATTTCTTTTAATTTTGATGATTTGAAGTGGCAACAAATGAAAATCCAAAATTCCGTGTGTCACAAAATTAGAATATTACTTAAGGCTAATACAAAAAAGGGATTTTTAGAAATGTTGGCCAACTGAAAAGTATGAAAATGAAAAATATGAGCATGTACAATACTCAATACTTGGTTGGAGCTCCTTTTGCCTCAATTACTGCGTTAATGCGGCATGGCATGGAGTCGATGAGTTTCTGGCACTGCTCAGGTGTTATGAGAGCCCAGGTTGCTCTGATAGTGGCCTTCAACTCTTCTGCGTTTTTGGGTCTGGCATTCTGCATCTTCCTTTTCACAATACCCCACAGATTTTCTATGGGGCTAAGGTCAGGGGAGTTGGCGGGCCAATTTAGAACAGAAATACCATGGTCCGTAAACCAGGCACGGGTAGATTTTGCGCTGTGTGCAGGCGCCAAGTCCTGTTGGAACTTGAAATCTCCATCTCCATAGAGCAGGTCAGCAGCAGGAAGCATGAAGTGCTCTAAAACTTGCTGGTAGACGGCTGCGTTGACCCTGGATCTCAGGAAACAGAGTGGACCGACACCAGCAGATGACATGGCACCCCAAACCATCACCCAACCATGCAAATTTTGCATTTCCTTTGGAAATCGAGGTCCCAGAGTCTGGAGGAAGACAGGAGAGGCACAGGATCCACGTTGCCTGAAGTCTAGTGTAAAGTTTCCACCATCAGCGACGTCCCACTGGGGTGAGTTTTTCCTTGCCCGTATGTGGGCTTTGTACCGAGGATGTCGTTGTGGCTTGTGCAGCCCTTTGAGACACTTGTGATTTAGGGCTATATAAATAAAGATTGATTGATGGTTTGGGGTGCCATGTCATCTGCTGGTGTCGGTCCACTGTTTCCTGAGATCCAGGGTCAACGCAGCCGTCTACCAGCAAGTTTTAGAGCACTTCATGCTTCCTGCTGCTGACCTGCTCTATGGAGATGGAGATTTCAAGTTCCAACAGGACTTGGCGCCTTCACACAGCGCAAAATCTACCCGTGCCTGGTTTACGGACCATGGTATTTCTGTTCTAAATTGGCCCGCCAACTCCCCTGACCTTAGCTCCATAGAAAATCTGTGGGGTATTGTGAAAAGGAAGATGCCGAATGCCAGACCCAAAAACGCAGAAGAGTTGAAGGCCACTATCAGAGCAACCTGGGCTCTCATAACACCTGAGCAGTGCCAGAAACTCATCGACTCCATGCCACGCCGCATTAACGCAGTAATTGAGGCAAAAGGAGCTCCAACCAAGTATTGAGTATTGTACATGCTCATATTTTTCATTTTCATACTTTTCAGTTGGCCAACATTTCTAAAAATCCCTTTTTTGTATTAGCCTTAAGTAATATTCTAATTTTGTGACACACGGAATTTTGGATTTTCATTTGTTGCCACTTCAAATCATCAAAATTAAATGAAATAAACATTTGAATGCATCAGTCTGTGTGCAATGAATAAATATAATGTACAAGTTACACCTTTTGAATGCAATTACTGAAATAAATCAAGTTTTTCAAAATATTCTAATTTACTGGCTTTTACCTGTAGATAGACAGAGAGACAGACAGATATACAGAGAGATAGATAGTACTTTATTGATTCCTTCAGGAGAGTTCCCTCAGGAAATTCCAGCAGCAGTGTACAGAATTGAGATCGAATTTCAAAAGTAAATAATAAATAATGTAGTATTTGTCCTCATTTTTACTTAGAAAATAAAAACTTCCAGTGATTGCAAATGGAAGAAAAAAAACAGTTTTTTATCTGTTTTTCTATTGTAATTTACTGCGGATTTTAATTGTTATATGAAATATAAAATGAAACCAAACATTTTTTTAGACACAAAAAAAAGAAGAACGCTTCGTTTTTTGTTTAGCGTTTTTAAAATGTAAATCAAATAAACCCATTTCGCAATCAAAACCTCCAAAATGTCGTCGTGCATGAAACAAGTACACGGCGGGCGCTTTCAAAAATGACAGTGAACCACACGTCTAAAATGAACGAGCCGAGCCCCTCTTCCAGGTCTTTAAAGTGATGCAACGAACCACAAGTAAACATCCACAACATGCGGCTTTATTAGTGCTCGCACATCAAAGTCCACGTCGTGCGAGAAATAAAAGACACATCACACCGTCGCCGTCCTAAAAAGAACCCCGCGGGTGACGTCACGAGAAGCCGTTCCTTCCGTCCGACGCTGTGTGGCGCTGCTGCGGGCCGAGCTCTCCGGGAGACAAAAGCAACAAAGTGATCCCACTCCTGGGGCCGGATCAATCAAATGTGTCACATTTAACCGTTTATGGGCCGGACACTTCACAGTGAGTACAACCAAAAAGAAACAAATAACATTAGTGGGAAACTTGTGACGTCGCTGGGGAGAACTGGTCCGAACTGGGTTGGGTTCGACTCGGTTCTACCTCGCTAGTTTGCCCGGTGTATGCATGGCCTAGCTGCCTGCAAACCGGGTCAGTAACAAACCGGTGAAACGTGTTTTATTCAAAGTAATATTCCTGTAGAATACTACAAAAGAGTACTATTTATCAGACTTAATAATACTGTTGTACATGGATGTGGTTTGTTTTGGTGAGTATTAGCATTAAAGCTAGTTAGCACGATGTTTACTGATCATGTAGCGTGACTACTCGGTTATTATCGACGCCTTGTGAATGTGTCTGGACTTTTGACGATTATTAGCAGTTATTTTCTTAACAATTGTGTCAAAACTGGTTTAAGATGGTGTTACTGGTAATATACGTTGGCTGAATATTGTAGTTCTTCCGGATTAGCACTTTAGCCAAACCCGGAAAAGCTTGCTGTCAGTTAGCATGTACGAAATACCTTGCTTTTTTTTTTTTGCAAAAGCAACATAAATATATGAATAATAAAAGTCGTCACATGTGTCGCATATATATATATATATATATATATATATGCATATAATTAAAAATGAAAATAAAAATACCCCATCATGTTTTGACTGTGCAACTAACGCTTGTTTGCGTTAAGGGCTCAATATCACATAAGTAAATATGTATTTAACTTATATATGTGTACAGCTCTGGTAATGGCTACATTCGCACCCACCTGCACAAATGTACTCCAAAATGTAACAATCAAAATAAATATGACTTTTTTTTGTTTACTCGGGCATGCATATATAATATGCATTAGTTTGACCATTTAAAATCAACGATAATAAAATGTATTTAACTTATATATGTGTACAGCTCTGGTAATGGCTACATTCGCACCCACCTGCACAAATGTACTCCAAAATGTAACAATCAAAATAAATGACTTTTTTTTGTTTACTAGGGCATGCATATATAATATGCATTAGTTTGACCATTTAAAATCAACGATAATAAAAAGGAGATGCTTGGAAATAGCATAAAAATGCCCCAAAAACTTGGAAAAACGCATGATCATGAGCGTTCCTGTTCAGGTATATTTCTTTTATATTTTGATAAATCATCATATTTATGTATGACTGAATTTAAATAGGTATTGATCAATCTTTAAGCTGTGTGTATTTGATTCCAGTTTGCTTTTGACATCTTATTTAGAATTGTAGTTGAAACTTTTACAACCTCGTGTTGCGCTCATGATGGCGTAACCAAACTAGATTTAATTTAATGATCTTATTTTGAATATTTATTCCCTTTTTTACATTTGGTATATTTAAATATTCATTTATAAACATTGAATACATTTCAAATATCAATAAAATGCAATTGCCTTCATCTTATAGGGTAATGTTTAGTTACACCAAGGCATGAGCGTAACACTGAGCTTCATCACTTTGACTTGTAATATCTGTAACTCTGGTGGTACTATACATATAATATAATAAAGTCCCATATAAAATTATGTTTCTAGCAATACTTTAATTTTGCCTTTGAAAGTAACACTCCAATGTCCATTAGTGGAGCTGTACACACATATATATATATATATATATATGGGTGCAAAAATCAAGGGATTTGAAAGATAAATGTATTGCACAATTTAACTTATACTATATGTATTCTTACAAATAATGTTACAAGTCATCTCATACACCCACTGCAGGTCAAATACCAGCCACATATTTATAGCTGAACTGTCATGGTATGCTGAGGTAGCAAAAACGGTGGTACTTGTAAGCATAATACAGGGCTCGTACCAGTGCTTAAAAACCTTGAAAATGCTTGGATTTTAATGTTGTGATTTCAAAGTTTGAATTTTGGGTGAAGTGCTTGTGAATGCTTGTAAATGTTCATCATATTTCTCGGCAGTCTGACTCAATAGGCTACCGTACTTTTCGGACCATAAGTCGTTTTTTTTCATAGTTTGGCCGGGGGTGCGACTTATACTCAGGAGCGACTTGTATGTGAAATTAACACATTACCGTAAAATATCAAATAATATTATTTAGCTAATTCACGTAAGAGACTAGACGTATAAGATTTCATGGGATTTAGCGATTAGGAGTGACAGATTGTTTGGTAAACGTATAGCATGTTCTATATGTTATAGTTATTTGAATGACTCTTACCATAATATGTTACGTTAACATACCAGTTGGTTATTTATGCGTCTAATAACATACACTTATTCAGCCTGTTGTTCACTATTCTTTATTTATTTTAAATTGCCTTTCAAATGTCTATTCTCTATTATTTAAAATTAAAAACGCAAGTTTTCGCGGAAATTTCACATCACTAGTATTTACTCACTCATTGTAGTAACTAAAATGTAATAAATCTGGCCTTTTCCAAATTAAGTTAGCAAAGCAGGTGTGAAAAACATTTTTTTTCTCACACTGCTACGCTTCTCCTAAAGTCTCCAAGCACCTTGTGGTGGGAAAATGAGACCTACTCATTTTAGTTGCCATTATGCAACTAGACGTGTAAACAGAGTATGCATCCCCCATGATTATTGCAGAATGGACTCTGATCTTGTTTCCCTCTTTCTAGGTTGTGTGCGGAGCGGTGCGACTATTTGGGTCATAAATGGAGACAAGCCGTCACCCAATGACCCGGACAGCCACACAAACACAACTACCCCCACATGAGCAGAAGTGATCAGACCTGACGAACAAGACACAAACCTTTTTGGGCCGCCATGCACGGGGAGGACGATGTCTCGCACACGGGGGAGGACGTGCTCGGCTCCATAGACAAGAAACGAGAGGCGAAGGGGATCTGCCTAAAAATTGAGGGTCAGGATGGATATGTGTTTAAATCCTACAGCATGAACCCCCGAGACTCTATGGCTACCAAGTCGTCTATTTCAACACTGGATAGAGACCTCCCTTCCTCCGTCCATCTATGTTCTCAGGGTGACACAGAAAAAGACCCGGTGTCTCCGTCTCTTTCAAGCAAATGGCTCGGCATCAGCACAGATGAAAATACAGAGAATGAAAATTATAAAATTGGTAACGAGCCTAATGAGCACATTAAAGAAGAAAGTCGGGAGACAAACGATTTAGAGGATGAAACACAGGATTTTGAAAAATTGGAGTTTGGCCCTTTTTTGACAAGAGATGGGGATGACTATAGTAACCTACTAAATGGCTACACAAGCACTCTTTACGATGTTGCCATGGACGCTGTCACCCAAAGTCTTCTGGCGTCGATGAGAAGTCAAACCAACTCTAGGAAAAAGTCCCCCGCATGGAATCATTTCTGCATATCACCAAGAGATAACACCAAAGCAATCTGTTTGTACTGCATGAAAGAGTTCAGTCGGGGAAAGAACGAGAAAGACCTCAGTACAAGCTGCTTGATGAGGCACGTGCGAAGGGCCCACCCTACCATGCTCTACCAAGATGGCGCTGACGCATCAGCGCATAATCTGAGTTCTTTAGCCTCCTCTTTGATTCCTCCTTCCCCAAACTCGCCAAAAAACGGGGACATAAACAGTTTAATGTATCCTGGGTCAAAGAACACTTCACCGTCCACGTCTTCTGCTGAAAATTCCGACTTATCATCCAAAGAGGCGTTACCCAAAGTCGAACCAAAACTTGAGCCTGTTTGCAGCACGCTTGCACCCTCGCATTCCTGTGAAAACAACCTTGAAGACATGTCTGACGGAAGCACCGAACGCCTTCCCTGTAACCCAAAAAGCGCAAGTTCCCGTCGTAGATCGGCTGTATGGAAACACTTTTACCTTTCACCCTTGGACAGTTCCAAAGCGGTATGCATCCACTGCATGAATGAATTCAGCAGGGGGAAAAATGGGAAGGATCTTGGCACAAGTTGTCTTATTCGTCACATGTGGAGAGCCCACAAAGAGGTCGTCATTGAGGAAAATGGACGAGGCAATCACATTCCTCCACCCTACTCAAACCCGCCGTCACTCTTGTCCCGCACACCAATACATGACCCACTAGATATAAAAAAAGAATCACCACTTCCGTCTTCACCAGAAACCGTATCAGATGAAGTATCCCAAGCTGCGGTGGAAAGCATGGATATAAAAGAGGAATCTGATGAGGCTATGCTACTGTCCGAACAGGAGCCCTCTCTCAATCTGCTTTTTAGTGGTCCTGAAGAGGATACACCCGTAACCTCCTCGCCATGTGATCTCTCTGAGGCTCCCGACCTCAACCAGAATCATGCTATTTTTCAGCAGAACAAAAAAATAATGAAACGGGTAAAATCAGAGGTCTGGCAGCATTTCCTTGTATCGCCCGTTGACCAGTTAAAAGCACTGTGCCGTTACTGTCCATGCGTCATCAGTCGTGGGAAACGGGGGGACTTTGGCACAAGCTGTCTAATGAGGCACCTCATGAGGCGCCACCCAGACGTCCTACAAAACCAAAAAAACACCGACAAGGAGCCCTCCCCCCAGCCCTATGTTAACATGACCCCAGACACAGTTTCAACCAAAGAAACTGAAAGCCCTGCCAGTGAGAAAAAGCCACAAACCGGTTTCAGTAAGAAGACGTCCAAACTGTGGAACCATTTCTCAATTTCACCAACTGACCCCACCAAGGTGATTTGTTTGCACTGTAGCCGCACAATAAGTCGAGGCAAAAAGACTACAAACCTCGGCACCAGCTGCCTCTTCAGGCACATGCAGAGGTTTCACAGACAATTCCTCGAAAGCAACAATACTATCTCAGGTGACGTGCCATCTGCTGAAATTTGCGTCAAACAGGAACTCGTAGATATGTCCGTTTACGACGCGAAGCAGAGCCACGAGAGGTTTGACGAACACCACACAGTTGCCAAAAAAATAACCAAACTTATCGCTGAAATGATTGCACTGGATCTGCAGCCATCATCCATGGTGGAAAATGCTGGACTGAACCGATTACTAGAGTACCTCCAGCCTCAGTATTGTCTACCAACCTCTTCTTACTTCACCAGCACTGCAATACCTGATATGTACGCGAAGGTGAAGGACGTTGTGCTGACACACCTGAAAGAGGCTGAGGGTGGAGTCATCCACTTCACAACGAGTATTTGGGTCAGTAGTCAGACAAAGGAGTACTTGACCCTCACTGCTCACTGGGCAACTTACGAGTCCAGCGTCAGACCCCAGGGCCAGGACTTCCACTGTTCAGCTCTCCTAAGTGTGTCCAACATAGACTGTGACCAGGATATGCACGACATCCCAAAGCAGCTGGAGTATCTCTGGGATTCATGGATCATCTCATCAGGGCTGAAGAAGGGTTTCACTGTGACCGACAACGCCAGCATCAGAAACAATCTGGAGGACCACGGCCATGTCACAGTGCAGTGTTTCGGACACACAATTGACCTCATTGTTAGCGAAGCCATAAAGAGCCAGAGAATGGTTCAGAACCTTCTGAGTATCGCACGAAAGATCTGCGAGCGCGTGCATCGCTCGGCCAAAGTGAAGGAGAAGCTGGCCGAACTCCAGAGAGACCACCAGCTACCGGAGAACCAACTTGTTCAGGACATCCCTTCTAAATGGAGGACTTCCCTTTTAATGCTGGAGCGGCTGGTGGAGCAAAAAAACGCCATTGACGAAATGTCAATCGAGTGCAATTTCAGGGAGATCATCAGCTGCGACCAGTGGGAGGTGATCCAGTCCGTCTGCCATACACTGAAACCTTTTGACGTGGCCTACCAGGAAATCAGCAGCCGCACTGCCACTCTGGGACAAGTGATACCACTCATTCATATCCTAAATCGAAAGATAGACCTGCTGTTTGATGAGACCGTGGGCATAGACACCATGCTCAAGTCCCTCAAAGAAGCAATGGTGAGCAGAATGTCGGCCACCTTGCACGACCCACGCTTCACCTGGGCGACCATGCTGGACCCCCGTTATAAGACTTCATTGTTCACAGAGGAAGATGCAGAGCAATGCAAGCAAGACCTGATCCAGGAGCTGGACTTGTTTTCTTCTACCTCAGCAGAAAAGTCTTCACTGCCCAACAGCTGCAACAAAGCCCTCGTGTCCGACGGCACGGCCATTTCCAGAAAGGACAACATCTGGTCCCTGATGGCCGACTTAAGGCAAAAGGTTAAACAAGAGGAGAAGCCAAAGTCCTCCGAATTGGCAGTGCTGGAGTACTTCGAGGAGGACATACTGGATCAAAGCTGTGACCCGCTCGACTATTGGAATCTTAAGAAGTTCCTATGGCCCGAGCTTGCAAAGGTAGCCGCCCGTTACGTGGGCTGCCCGCCCAGCATCGTTCCAGCAGAGTCGCTGTTCAGCACTGCCAGCGGCAACTGTGCCCGAAACCACCCCAGGCCTTCACTGGAAAACATGGAGGGTCTGCTCTTCCTAAAAGTCAACCTCCCTCTGATCTACTTTCAATACTGATGAAGCATTAACTTGAAAGCCCTTTAATAATAACAAAAAAGGACCAAGTGACATAGCTGTGAAATAGGGTTTTCTATTATGTGATGTACAGTATCATGCTATACACTGATTTCTTGCTATGCTGCAGCCGGGGTTTTTTGTTAAGTTTTGGTTTTCTTTTGGGGGGGTAATTTTATTGCGTGTACTACTGTTTGAACACTTTGAAGTTCATGAAGTCTCAGTGAAAAGTGTATCAGGGAGGGGTTTTCTAGCTGTAGGGGTAGTGTGTTTGCCCGATTCTTCTTGTGTGTTGTCTCTCGACTCCTCTCTTTGTGCCTTATCCAAATCTACTTCAGGTCAAAAATGCTGTAAATATTTCTTGATGAAATCTGCGCAACCCCCTTCAGGTTGCTTTTGAATATAATATTACTGATGCAGAGTTTTCTCCGTGAAAACGCGGCCCAAAAATGAATGCTGTGACTGAAAGATGTTTTAAGTTAATGTTATTTAATTTTCATTGTGAAATTGTGGCTCATGGTACTGTCATGTAGAGCTAGACTTTTTTTCTTTTCTTTTTTAAACCTACTGAATTGTTTTTAATTTGACTGTAAGATATTGCTGTATTTTCTGAATAAGACATTTGGAATATACGATTTGTCTCTTAAGCACAATTTAGGTTTATGATCAGGGGATTAATTTATGGGTTTGAGTAAAGAAATGTATTTGTTTTTATAACAAACCAAATTAGAAAAACGTTTTAGCATTGAAACTGGAACCAGTTTGTAAATAAAGTTTTTTTTTCCTTACACTAGATTGCAGAGATGTATTTTTTGTAGCCAGGTATTTTAATGTTTTAAAGGAAGTTTGAATTTTAGTCTGTAAATCGGGGGTATCTAACTTGTTTTTGAGGGCCACATCACAGTTATGGCTGCCCGTAACGGCAAATAATATGAATTCGCCCATGCATTTGATTTCTTTTTTTTTTAAGTACACTTATGTAAAAACAAACTGTAGATTTTACAATAAATCTGACAACTGAGTCACCAGAAAGGTACCTTAAAATATACAGTTTTCTAACTGGGGGGAAAAAAGTACCACTGTTTTTCTATGGAAAAAAACTGGCCGCTTAGTCTCCAGAATTTTACTGTAAAATGTAGTGTTCCTTTTTTTTTTTTTTCATTCAATACCACTTTCTAAAAATTCTGGCCACTGAACCGCTAAACACGGTACCGTTTTCTTCATTAACAGTAATACACCGTGAAAAAAAACAACCGTAGATTTTAGGATAAAATGGCAGCTCAGTCGACAAAAATTTTACCGTAAAAGAATTTGTTTTTTTCAATTTGCAGTAACATGTTGTAAAAACCACTGACTTTACATGGAGATTAAGCTGCCAGCTTTTATTCCGTAAAAAATATTACAGTAAAGTTCTGATGACTTGAGTTCAGTTTTTTTTGCTGTAAAATCTACAGAAAAAAACACTAAAATCTATTGTCAGTTTTAAAATGTACAATTATTATATTGGGCATTTTAAAATGTTTACAAAAATTTGTTTGGGCAGTATGATAATTATATATGTTGCAACATAATATATTAAAGTTGAAAAGGTATGGAATTTCAAGCAATACATATTTTTCCCTGTGAAAATGGAAAGAACACAAATTTAGTAAGAAAATATAAAGTACTTTATTGAAGCATATATTTTCAGACCATATAAAATGATGGGGTGGGCCAGTTCTGATCCTCGGGCCTTGAGTTTGACATCTGGTGCCGAAAATAATAATTCCATCTTAATTTTGTGTAAAATTTGAATATGCATGTCCATCAATGCTAAATAGAAAATATTTCAATAAGTAATGTATTCTAATGCCTAATTTGATTATTTCAAGAACACACTTTATTTTCTTCATCAGATTGACTGTAAACTGGTCTTTACAAAAGTACCTTATCGCAGTGGTCCCCAACCTTTTTGTAACTGCGGACCGGTCAACGCTTGAAAATTTGTCCCACTGACCGGGGGGAGGGTAATGTTTTTTTTTTTTTTTTTTGGCATAAAAAATACAATCATGTGTGCTTACGGACTGTATCCCTGCAGGCTGTAAATTATATATCTATATTGATATATAATGTAGGAACCAGAAATATTAATAACAGAAAGAAACAACCCTTTTGTGTGAATGGGGAGGGAGGTTTTTTTGGGTTGGTGCACTAATTGTAAGTGTATCTTGTGTTTTTTATGTAGATTTAATAAAAAAAAAAGTTTTTTAAATTAATTTTATTTATTTTTTTAATTTCTTGTGCGGCCCGGTACTAATCGATCCACGGACCAGTACCGGGCCGCGGCCTTGTTGGGGACCACTGCCTTATAGGAATTGTTTGCGATCTTTACGCGGATGCCTAGAGGACGCTAACGTGCCGTAAGCATATCCTGCCCTTTTACGCTGAAACTGCTCATGGCAGACCTGTCGCGGTGCTCGAGTACGTGTGCACTTTTTCCCTACATGAGAAAAGTGACCTTTTTTATGAATTCATTCATTTGAAAATGGCATCAAAAAGGTAATAACGATGTTTGAGGAATCCGGTAATTGGTACTAAATTAACCACAACATTAGTGCCATTGAAAGCATTACTACGCTAATGGCCCGATGTTTCCTAAACAAAATAATAAAAAAAATCAAAGGCTCGTCCAGCTGTTTACTGACGTTTGTCGTTTTTAATGAAGAGATTGAGAGAGGACATAACTGTCAACATTTACATTTCAATCTAAGGAAAATTAAGTAAGGAACTTAAATAAGGGGTTTTAATTCTCATAAGTGGCTGTTAAATCAGTTAAAAAAACAAAAAGATTCCCAAATTAGGGCTCAAACCCACCACCAGCAAGTGTGATAACCGCTGAGCTATCTAATCTGACGGGCGTGCAAAGTATTTAACGACAGTTTTGTTAAAAAAATTACAAGTTTGTTAAAATTTTAATTATTGTGAGGAAAAATGGATCTTAAGTTGCGCTACGCCACAAATATACATTAGATTTACAAGGTGAAATTAACATGATGTAGGATGGATTTGATTATATATATATTTTTTAAGTACACTGTTAAATTTTTTGTAGATTTTACATTAAAAGTCACTAGAATTTTACGGTATAAACTAACCTTTGCACAATATTCACATTATTCAACAATATTCCACCTGTATATATTATCATAACAACATAACTATATTTTTGTAATTTTAAATTGATTAAAAAACAATTATTAATCAATTTAGAATCAGGATGAATAAGAATCCCGATTTGGGTGTGAATCTATTTCTTGGTGCACTTACAAGTGACCCTTTCAAACGCAATAAGCACATTTTTCATGAGTGTATTTTCTACCATTTGTTATTGGAAGTGAATAAATCAATTATCCTAAATAGGTAATCAAACATAAAAATAAATGGACTCTTAAAAGTGGTTAGCAAAAACTGCACATCAAAGAAATATCAGTAAATAAATGATAAATGGGTTATATTTGTATAGCGCTTTTCTACCTTCAAGGTACTCAAAGCGCTTTGACAGTATTACCACATTCACCCATTCACACACACATTCACACACTGATGGCGGTAGCTGCCATGCAAGGCGCTAACCAGCAGCCATCAGGAGCAAGGGGTGAAGTGTCTTGCCCAAGGACACAACGGACATGACCAGGTACATTATTATTATAGTTTTGTTCCCAAATTAGAAAAACTGGGTCGGGTGGTTTGTTTTGTTGTCTGTTTTGTTGCCGGTGTAGCTCGGTTGGTAGAGCTCGGTTGGTATAGTGGCCGTGCCATCAACCTGAGGGTTGCAGGTTCGATCCCCGCTTCCGCCATCCTAGTCACTGCCGTTGTGTCCTTGGGCAAGACACTTTACCCACCTGCTCCCAGTGCCACCCACACTGGTTTAAATGTATCTTAGATATTGGGTTTTCACTATGTAAAGCGCTTTGAGTCACTAGAGAAAAGCGCTATATAAATATAATTCACTTCACTACATTATTATTATAGTTTTGTTCCCAAATTAGAAAAACTGGGTCGGGTGGTTTGTTTTGTTGTCTGTTTTGTTGCCAAATGCAATTGTGTGACATTGTATTTAATGCTTTTTAATGGCCTTTAAGGCCTTAATTTTTACAAAATTAATTTAATGACCTGCGAAAACCCTTTTTTTAAAAATTGGATAAAAAGGAGTGATTGTGAAAAATATAGACATTTTAAATGTATACACTAGGGATGTCCCGATCCGATATTTGGAGCGGATCGGCCGCCGATAATTGCCAAAAAATGCGTATCGGCAAGGCATGGGAAAATGCCGATCCAGATCCAGTTTTAAAAAAAACAAACTCCGGTCCGTGTTTTCCAACGCACCGATTTAAATAATACATTCCACTTTTCTGCTGCTCCCTAATTTCCGTTCCGCATTTTCCAGCACACCTTCAACACATCCACAGGTCTGGGGATTCTCACGCAGTTGCTTTTAGCTGCTGGCATTACACGACAGGCTCTTCTCACTCTTTTCTGTGTCTCCCTCTCACAGACAGCAAGCGCACCTTCTTACACACGTCACATACTGTCACGTCATACGTCACATACGTATACGCCCTCTCCCAGCAGAGAGGTAGCAGCATGGCTAACGTTAGCTGTGGTGCTAGCACAGCCGTGCGAGCAATGTTCCCTCTAAGGTGCGCGCATGTGTAATTGCGCACTGCTCAAGCGTCCTCTGCGCATAGCAATTATATGCCATGCACAAAATCAAATAAAAAAATAAGCGCATAGCAATTTTCGACACACGGACACGACAGAGAAAACAGTTTTCGTCATCATTGTTAAAATATTGTGACGTCTGTCGAGACGCTTATCTCCAATCGGTGCCACACGTCCACACCATCAAAATGCGGAGGCAAAAATTTCCACATCAACACCGTATGAAAAAACTAGTGATTTTTTTAGTTGTGATTTCCTTCTCTGCATGAAAGTTTAAAAGTAGCATATATTAATGCAGTATGAAGAAGAATGTTTTAATGTAGACATGCAAGCCTTGAAAGAACATTTTGAAAATCAAGACTACATTTCCTGCAAATGGGTGCATTTCTACCCTATATTTTAACTTAAGTTTTATTCTCATATCAAACTCTTTTGGCTGTCTTTTTGACACTTACATCCGGCGCCCCCCTCCACACCCTGGATTATAAATAATGTAAATAATTCAATGTGATTATCTTGTGTGATGACTGTATTATGATGATAGTATATATCTGATAGTATATATCTGTATCATGAATCAATTTAAGTGGACCCCGACTTAAACAAGTGTAAAAACTTATTGGGGTGTTACCATTTAGTGGTCAATTGTACGGAATATGTACTTCACTGTGCAACCTACTAATAAAAGTCTCAATCAATCAATCAAAACACATAGAATCATCATACTGCTGTGATTATATGCATCAAGTGTTCATTCAAGGCTAAGGCAAAATATCGAGATATATATTGTGTATCGCAATATGGCCTTAAAATATCGCAATATTAAAAAAAGGCCATATCGCCCAGCCCTAGTTCAATGATGCCATTTCTGTTTGTCATGTATAATTTTGTCTATTTTGTGTTTATCCTTGAATAAACAGGTCAGTTTCTTGTTACCAACCATTGTGTATTATTCAAACTCCCCTAATTCAGCTGGCTAGTTGTTATCAAGAGTACTAAAACACTTTTCAACATGATTCTGACAACTAAGTAGGCTAAATAACTTTAAACTTTAATACATGCTCGGATAGGCCAGTATCGGTATCGGTCAGTATCGGTATCGGATCGGAAGTGCAAAAACAATATCGGTATCGGATCGGCAGTGCAAAATTCTGGATCGGGACATCCCTAGTATACACCGGTTTATATGTTCTGTTAAACCACTAATAGTAACATAAACTAGCCGGCGATGATCTTGTTATATTTTTTGGTTTGCAAGTTGCAAACAGCCCATTTAATTCGACAACTTGGCCTCGTGGAACGTGGTCCTCTGCATGAGCACGCTTTTCCTCTCCAGTCTCACACTGAAAGGAGGGAAACTAAACATGTCGAGAGCGATTCTGCTGTAGCCTTCGATAAATACCAGAGGTCTGTGGGTGTTTTGGAGCATTTCAATCTTTGTGGCGTTTGCCTCCATCAGTAGGTGTGAGAACGTTTTCATTTCAGGACTTGTAAGGTTCAAATCCTCCCGTTTGTCATATCTGCAAAGAACAGACTGAAGGTATTAAAACATATAAAGTCTTGACACTTGTTAAAATACGCACCAAACAAAAAAAAAAAAGGCTGACCTCCAGTGTGGATGCTCCTCCATGAAGCGAGATGTTCCAGTTTGAGCAGCGTATGTGTCGATGTGAACAGATACATCTGAAAAGACGGCGTACTTTTTGTGAGTTCGCACAATAATAGTTGACATGTCAGTCGAAACTACCTGCTGTGGCGGGCAACAGCCGGTGCAGCTGCTGCATCCCTCGGCCCCCTGGGTAATTGTGGTGGGAAATGTAGAGACACATACTGGAGTAGGCGGCATTCATCAATAGATGACCCATCACCACAGCTGATCCAAGTTTATACATCCAGGATTTGTTGTAGTTGCACAAACTAAAGAAGGCATACAAAACATATCATACATTGCTATAATCCTCTATAAAAGCTGACATTTTTTAAAGGGACTATGATGACTTTCCTCTTTTCGGACATATAACTGTTATGTTGGCGAGATCAGTGGTTCTCAAACTGTTTTCACAAAGTACCACCTCAGAACGCACTTGCTTCTCAAAGTACCACCAAAATGAAAATACAGTGGCGTAGTAGCCAGGTTTAATTTAACAAGTATATTTAACCTTTTTGGCCACTGTAACATTACATGCAGTTTGAACAGTAACACTGTGTTTGAATAGAGGAAGATACAACTCTGTAACCTGACTCCCGCCAGATCCTTGTAGTTCGCTGAGCTCCACACAAAGATCTGGGCTCGAGGGAAGTGCAAACTCCTTCAAGATAGCAAAAAATAAGGAACCAATCAGGATCGCCGGGCAGGATTTCATAGATGTGACGCAGCGCCGAAGCGACTGTTTGATTCAAACAATGGCGGCACGCAGCGAGGAGTCGTGTGCTGACATTGATTCTGCTACTGCAACTGTTTTGTTGAATCTATCGAATACTAATTCAGTAGTTTAGGAGCTGGGGGAGCAGTAGGTGTCGGGGCATGGGGACACAATTTCGATGGAGTCGGCACCCTGTCCCGTTTATCCATACTTGCCAACCTTGAGACCTCCGATTTCGGGAGGTGGGGGGTGGGGTGGGCGTGGTCGGGGGTGGGGCGTGGGCGTGGTTAGGGGCGTGGTTAAGAGGGGAGGAGTATATTAACAGCTAGAATTCACTGAGTCAAGTATTTCATATATATATATATATATATATATATATAAGAAATACTTGACTTTCAGTGAATTCTAGCTATATATATATATACATATATATTTATTTTATTATATATATATATGTATATATAAATAAAATAAATACTTGAATTTCAGTGTTCATTTATTTACACATATACACACACATAACACTCATCTACTCATTGTTGAGTTAAGGGTTGAATTGTCCATCCTTGTTCTATTCTCTGTCACTATTTTTCTAACCATGCTGAACACCCTCTCTGATGATGCATTGATGTGTGGCACGCACAAAAGTGCTTTCATCAAATGCATTAGAGACTGGAATCTTCCATCTCTCCCTAGCATGGCCCAAAACCGGTCAATCTTTGCTTCCTGAGGAAGATCTTCAGTGCCAAGCACTTGGTAGTCCACTACTTCTTCCCGGAGGCTATCCAGGTCCAATCGCAGCTGCGGCTTGGAACTTACAAGCTGTTATGAGAGTAGCGTATGTGTGTGTGTGTGTGGCCCTTTAATAGGTGAGCATGTGAGGTGAGTGACGTCAGTGAGTGTGTGGGCGAGAGAAGAGAGGGAGCGGTAGCGTGAGTGCGGGCGGGGACTAGTTTGTTTTGTGTTGGATTGGCTGTGTGCAAGCAATCAATAAAGCAAGATTTGCAACTAATCGCCGGACTCAGGCAGGAAAGGTGCAACAAAGCGTATTTCTTCATCTTACTCGTAGTCGGCGTCGCCATGGCTGTATCTTCCTCGTTCTTCTGCTTCGTCTCCTTGTTGTGTGCGCAGTTGTGCACTGCACTCTCTAAAAGCCGTATATGTTATTGATGTTATAGATGGCAGTATTGTCCTGTTTAAGAGTGTCACAACATTGCTGTTTACGGCAGACGAACTGCTTTAAGGTAGACAAAAACGTGTCTGCTGTTGTTGTGTGTTGTTACCGCGCTGGGAGGACGTTAATGAAACTGCCTAACAATAAACCCACATAAGAAACCAAGAACTCGCCCTCCATCATTCTACAGTTATAATGTGATTGGGCAGGAACACTGTTTATATCGTGGGTAAGCGGACTAAGGTCTGCATGGAGCTGGAGGGGGCGTGGCCTCCAGCTCCGCCTGAATTTCGGGAGATTTTCGGGAGAAAATTTGTCCCGGGAGGTTTTCGGGAGAGGCGCTGAATTTTGGGAGTCTCCCGGAAAATCCGGGAGGGTTGGCAAGTATGCGTTTATCGTATTTTTTGGAGTATAAGTCGCTCCGGAGTATAAATCGCACCGGCCGAAAATGCATAATAAAGAAGTCACACTGGAGTATAAGTCGCATTTTTTGGGGAAATGTATTTGATAAAAGCAAACCCCAAGAATAGACATTTGAAAGGCATTTTAAAATAAATAAAGAATAGTGAACAACAGGCTGAATAAGTGTACGTTATATGAGGCATAAATAACCAACTGGTATGTTAACGTAACATATTATGGTAAGAGTCATTCAAATAACTATAACATATAGAACATGCTATACAATCTGTCACTCCTAATCGCTAAATCCCATGAAATCTTATACGTCTAGTCTCTTACGTAAATGAGATAAATAATATTATTTGATATTTTACGGTAATGTGTTAATAATTTCACACATAAGTCGCTCCTGAGTATAAGTCGCACCTCCGGCCAAACTATGAAAAAAAACTGCGACTTATGGTCCGAAAAATACGGTATGTGCGACAGACACCTTTGCACTCTCCGATGTCGCAGTCGCCGAAGGAGATGACCGTTCAGAACTCGGTTCCTCTTCAGTTTTTTGCCATCTTTTAAAAGAGTGTCTTCGAGTTTCCCTACCCAGCGAAAGCACCGTAAGCATATTCGACACGGCCTCTCCCGAACGTTCAACAATTTCAAACCGAGTTCTGTTAGACGTTCGTCCATGCTTTTTTTTCGTTGGCGACTTTGTGAAATATTTTTTTGCTGTTCCCAATGAAGCCTTTTACTTGCATATTTTCTTTGCAGAAACGACATCGATTGTCTGCTGACATTGCTGCATTGTTTCAGTAAAAGTTCTCTAACTTTTCACTCTGTTGTTATTAGGGAGATGTCCGATAATATCGGCCGATAAATGCTTTAAAATGCAATATCGGAAATTATCGGTATCATTTTTCAAATTATCGGTATCGTTTTTTTTTGTTGTTGTTGTTTTTTTAATTAAATCAACATAAAAAACACAAGATGCACTTACAATTAGTGCACCAACCCAAAAAACCTTCCTCCCCCATTTACACTCATTCACGCAAAAGGGTTGTTTCTTTCTGTTATTAATATTGTGGTTCCTACATTATATATCAATATATATCAATACAGTCTGCAAGGGATACAGTCCGTAAGCACACATGATTGTGCGTGCTGCTGGTCCACTAATAGTACTAACCTTTAACAGTTAATTTTACTCATTTTCATTATTTTACTAGTTTCTATGTAACTGTTTTTATATTGTTTTACTTTCTTTTTTATTCAAGAAAATGTTTTTAATTTATTTATCTTATTTTTTTTTTAAAGGACCTTATCTTCACATACCCTATTTTTCAGACTATAAGTCGCAG
The DNA here is from genome assembly GCF_033978685.3 of Nerophis lumbriciformis. NCBI lineage: Eukaryota > Metazoa > Chordata > Actinopteri > Syngnathiformes > Syngnathidae > Nerophis > Nerophis lumbriciformis. Next base: position 58,710,862 of record NC_084552.2, read on the forward strand.
TTTTTTTCATAGCTCCAGTGCAACTTATATATGTTTTTTCCTTCTTTATTATGCATTTTTGGCAGGTGCGACTTATACTCCGGTGCGACTTATACTCCGAAAAATACGGTACCTGGTTGTCAAAATTAGGCATAATAATGTGTTAATTCCACGACTGTATATATCAGTATCGGTTGATATCGGTATCGGTAATTAAAGAGTTGGACAATATCGGAATATCGGCAAAAAGCCATTATCAGACATCCCTAGTCGTTATCCAATATGTCGGCTGTTCTGTTTTGGATTTCCCAGCGTCGCTCTCATCAGCGTCACGGGTTGATTTCGATGTGAGTGGTTGAAGTAGCACGTCATTCAAGATAACGGACAAGTGGTTTATCCAATCACATACAATGATTCGTTTACAAGGCCCAGCCTTCTGAAATACATCTCCTATTGAGAAGTCCCAGATCCTTGTGTGGAGCTCAGCGAACTACAAGGGTCTGGTGAGAGTCAGGTTAACAACTCTGCACTTTAATAATGAATCAAATACAATTAATTGCACATAAAATATTTAATGAAGTGATTCTCTGATGTACCACTAGTTTGAGAATCACTGGTATAGACAAAGCAGACAGAAGCTACAGTCATCCCTCGCAAATATTACGGTTTCACCACATCGCACACTTTTGAGGGACTTTTCTTCGTTTTTTTAAAGCATATTCTACTTCTTCTTTGGTCCTAAATTAGGTATTTTATAGCATTAAAATGGCTAAATGAACTAAAAATGTCAATACTACAGTAGTATTGGCCACGAGGAGACCAATCAGGGCCCGCTGTTTAGTGTTGTGGCCACTGATTGGCTCGTATACCCCTGTGTTAAAACGTTATTTGGAGTTGGGAATATTACACTATGGCCCTGCGATGAGGTGGCGACTTGTCCAGGGTGTACCCCGCCTTCCGCCCGAACGCAGCTGAGATAGGCTCCAGCACCCCCCGCAACCCCAAAAGGGACAAGCGGTAGAAAATGGATGGATGGAATATTACACTACACTTGGAGACCATCATTTCTTAAAGTGATTAAGTATTTGTCAAAAAATACATACATGCAAGTTTGTTATATGCTGATAAGTATTGCTAAAATCGTTTTAAAAACATGTAATATAATGATCCGGAAGTGATTCAGTGTGACCCACCCAACAGCCAATCCTGTCGCTAGGCCTCAGTGCGCACCTGCAGCTCCTAGCTCGAGCGGCACACAACCTCAGATCTCGATATCTTTAAAATGAACAACGGATTGTCGCATTTTACAGTGTTTGACTTGTTGGAATTGGTTTTAGCTTACCAATTTCAGGGGGTTTTCTATGCACTTCTGCTATCACCACGCTAATCTTCGGAACACACAGCCTAATTCTTTCATGCTCGGCGCCGACTGACGAAACTGTTGTCCCCAGGCTTCTAACAGCAGGCACGAGCCACGCTTGGAGGGCCCTTAATCCTATTGGTTAACACTCAGACTAAATGATGACAAAATTGGCTGTTCGGTGGGTTGGGATCGGTTTATTACATGTTTTTAAATTATTTTTAGCAATAGTTATCAGCATTTTAATAAACTTGCATTCATGCACTTTTTGACAAATGTTAATTCACTTTAAGAAATGATGGTCTCCAATTGCAGTAGTCTAAATATTCACAACTGCGATCACATTTTACCACTGCGTTACACTCAGATTCAGACAGGATTGCTATATTGGATTAAAGTTAAAGTTAAAGTACCAATGATTGTCACACACACACTAGGTGTGGCAAAATTATTCTCTGCATTTGACCCATCACCCTTGATCACCCCTTGGGAGTGGAGGGGAGCAGTGAGCAGCAGCGGTGGCCACGCCCGGGAATCATTTTTGGTGATTAAACCCCCAATTCCAACCCTTGATGCTAAGTGTCAAGCAGGGAGGTAATGGGTCCCATTTTTATAGTCTTTGGTATGACTCGGCTGGGGTTTGAAAGAGCGTAAAGGTGACTAACGGTTGTTATCTCGCATCTAGAGGGCTCAGGTAATGATTAAAAATATATTTGGAAAGTCGTAAATAGGTTTTTAATGCTCTAGCTATGAAAATACTTTAAAATGAATGATTCTTACTTTGTGCAAATCCATTTATCTCGGTCATGTTTGGAACCAATTAACACCCATAAACGAAGGACTGTATTTGCTTATGGACAAGATGAGAAAAGGAATAGAAAACAAAAAAATATATTGGAGTGTTTAAAGTGACAGCCTCATATCAGCTTCCTGTACTGTATATGATCAGAAATGTGCAAATGTAAAGATATTTACTTCATAAAATGTAAAAAAAAAAAAAAAAAATACCTTTATAACAGTTAAACTAACAAATATTCCTTAACCGCACATCCCTTTTTCTTTCTACTTGGTTCAGGTAAGAAAAAAACATTATTCTTACATAATCGTGGCATGCGACGTGTGACGTGCAGTGAGATAAATGCTGGTGAAAGCAGCTTTTTTTCATGCACAGAGTAGGCAAGTGTACCTAATGTTGTGATCGATGAATTTATACAATGTTTAAGAATTTTTTTTTTCCAGCGATGATGTTTGTCTCAAGATATATATTCAACAATGTATTGGGGATGGTCGATGTGGCTTAAAATCTATATTGTGATATATATTATGGCATCCGGGATAACAATTTATATCACAATATATTATTTGCCTTGTAATTGATTTAAGAAAGCATTCCAAAATTGATTACAAAGGCTTCTAATATGGCTGCTGACATATGCAGTGACATTTTACCAGTACATCCAGTTGTATTAATTTGTCAAAATTATTATTAATATACTTCTTAATTTACTGTTAACTTGATCTTCTTTTACCTATTATTTAATTATTTACTAATACCTTATTTTAACTTCTATTTACCCTTTCCCCCCACATTCTTTTTTCACCTTTAACCATACTTGCCAACCTTGAGACCTCCGATTTCGGGAGGTGGGGGGTGGGGGCGTGGTCGGGGGTGGGGCGTGGCGTTGTTGGGGGCGTGGTTAAGAGGGGAGGAGTATATTGACAGCTAGAATTCACCAAGTCAAGTATTTCATACATATATATATATATATATATATATATATATATATATATATATATATATATATATATATATATATATATATATATATATATATATATATATATATATATATATAGATAGATATTTACATCCTGAAAATATGCAAACAAAACTGTGTTTAGATAATTGATACTTCAAACTTGCATAAATAAATATTAAGGAATATAACATAACTTGGCTTCTGAGAGTTTTAAAATGCTAAAGTTGTTGATAAACAAGCAATTATTTTAATAATTAATTATGGTCATTTTAAATGAATTATTATGATGATTTAAAATCAATTATTTCAAATATGTTTATTTTAATGTATAATTCTATGGCTGGATGTAATAAGGAGTCACAAAAAAATACAAATAAAAATACAATTAATTTTGATGTTTTTAGCAAAATATAGTAAAAATTTATTTATTATTATTATTTTTTAAATTAATAAATATATTTATTTTTAGGTAAAATAAACATAATAATACAATTTATCTCTAGTCTGGATGATTTAGTTCTTGTCACCCTGTTGTCCTCCCGTCATGAAAAAAGGCTGTCCTCACTCAGGTCCGCATGGAGCTGGAGGGGGCGTGGCTTCCAGCTCCGGCTGAAAATCGGGAGATTTTCGGGAGAATATTTGTCCCGGGAGGTTTTGGGGAGAGGCGCTGAATTTCGGGAGTCTCCCAGAAAATTCGGGAGGGTTGGCAAGTATGCCTTTAATTCACTTCTATTACTTTCTTTTTTTACCTTATTTTACCTTCTATTTACCTTTTACCGTTGTTTACCTTATATTCAACTTGTTTTACCTTCTTTGATGCAGTACAGAATTTTATACATTTGTATTGGTTGCATTCATTAAATGATAAATCAAAGCAACAGAATATAAATCTAAGCTTTTTTTCGAATCTGGTTAATTGATGAATCTTTGCAGCCCGACGACAAGCACAGCAAATAAAAACAATCATAGGCATTTGAGTCATAAGCTAATGTTTTTACAAGTGGACTTACATAAAGGAGCATCCTCGGGAAGCCACCAAATTGAAGACAGGGAAAGTATAGAGGATAAAGCGCAGCTCTTTATGTGGCAACAGCGAGTAGATGAGGATAAAGGCGACAGTGGGCAGCAGCAGGACCCTCATCCTCCGATCCAGGAGGCCGAGCGGAACGAACAGCAGCGTGTATCCGGAGGCACGGGGTAATGCGGAGTAGAAATACCAGAGAAAGGGGGAGGTTTACTGAAAAGCAAGTCAAGGACGTATTGAGGGATTGGGAACTTAGAAAAACTTGTAACAATTAGTGTCTTAAAGGATATTCCCCAGTTGGAACTTTTGTTGAGAAAGACATTGAACCATAAAACTGCACCTTCTGGCCACAAAAGTTTCCTCCAAAGGAAAGTGTCAATGGCCACTGTTAGAGCTGCAAAACACACAAAAATTAAAAGCGGCCTAACTATGTTACTCACTTATGAGTGATGTTTTCATATATATATATATATATACACACACACACACACATATATATATATATACATTATATATTAGGGCTGTGAATCTTTGGGTGTCCCACGATTCAATATCGATTCTTGGGGTCACGATTCGATTCAAAATCAAATTTTTTTTTTCAATTCAACACGATCCTCGATTCAAAAACGATTTTTTTCCCGATTCAAAAGGATTCTCTATTCATTCAATACATAGGATTTCAGCAGGATCTACCCCAGTCTGCTGACATGCAAGCAGAGTAGTAGATTTTTGTAAAAAAGCTTTTATAATTGTAAAGGACAATGTTTATTCAACTGATTGCAATAATGTAAATTTGTTTTAACTATTAAATGAACCAAAAATGTGACTTATTTTATCTTTGTGAAAATATTGGACACAGTGTGTTGTCAAGCTTATGAGATGCGATGCAAGTGTAAGCCACTGTGACACTATTTTTATTTTATTTTTTATTTTTTTTTATAAATTTCTAATGATAATGTCAATGAGGGATTTTTAATCACTGCTATGTTGAAATTGTAACTAATATTGATACTGTTGTTGATAATATTAATTTTTGTTTCACTACTTTTGGTTTGTTCTGTGTCGTGTTTGTGTCTCCTCTCAATTGCTCTGTTTATTGCAGTTCTGAGTGTTGATGGGTCGGGGTTTGGTTTTGGAATTGGATTGCATTGTTATGGTATTGCTGTGTATTGTTTTGTTGGATTGATTAATAAAAAAAAAAAAAGTTTTTTAAAATAAAAAAATAAAAAATTGATTTTTTAAAAATGAGAATCGATTCTGAATCGCACAACGTGAGAATCGCGATTCGAATTCGAATCGATTTTTTCCCACACCCCTAGTATATATACATACAAACATACACACATGTATTATACATCTGTATAAAATTATACATACACACATTTATATACACATGCGCGCACACATATTTTTAACTGTTTATGTTTTGTCTAAAAAAAAGGTTCAAAATATATATAGACATGCATATATTCAGACATACATAGGTTTTTTAATGTATTTTTTGTGTAAAAAAAAAAGAAGGTAAAATATATATATATATATATATATATATATATATATATATATATATATATATATATATATATATATATACATATACATAAATTCCCCCTTTTTCATACTTTGTTATGATTATTATAATTTTTCTTATATCAAGGACACAATTACTGGCAGCAGTTATACGATTTGGATCCAAATATTTTAAATGACACCAGTAATACTCAATCAATCAATCAATGTTTATTTATATAGCCCTAAATCACAAGTGTCTCAAAGGGCTGCACAAGCCACAACGACATCCTCGGTACAAAGCCCACATAAGGGCAAGGAAAAACTCACCCCAGTGGGACGTCGATGTGAATGACTATGAGAAACCTTGGAGAGGACCGCATATGTGGTTAACCCCTCCCCCTCTAGGGTAGACCGAATGCAATGGATGTCGAGTGGGTCTGACATAATATTGTGAGAGTCCAGTCCATAGTGGATCCAACATAATAGTAAGAGTCCAGTCCATAGTGGGGCCAGCAGGACACCATCCCGAGCGGAGACGGGTCAGCAGCGCAGAGATGTTCCCAGCCGATACCAATACTCTATTGGTGCTAATTATATGAAGTATTGACTATGTTTTTTTTTGCTGTGTTTTTATCGTAAACATTCCATTAATTAGCATATCCTTGTGCTTTGCCAGTGACATTGCCATTTTGAATTTTGCCTCACTTAAAAAACTTAGCAAAAGAGCATTTTAACAATACAAAAAAAAGCACACAAATAAGTAAGAATAAAATGTATATATGTACTTAAAAAGTATAAATACAACTAGAATAAAAATGGCAAATACTGCATCTGTGTGTGCATAAAAACAGATCCCAATCGAACTGCTCGCAACTATGAATCGGTTCTTACCGTTCACTGAAAGAGTCGTTCAAAAGAGTGCAGTCGTTTGCGAACGTCAAATCTCTATCACTTACCTAATGATAGCAATCCAGCAGGAACAGCATAGCGGAGAAGTGGTAAGAAAGCCAGTTTCCTACTCTGGAGCGACATTAGCAACATGAGACCCAGGAAGATGCAGAGCTCGCTCCGGAACACGATGATGACGAAGGCAGAGGAGACGATAAAGCTGCCGTATTTTTGAGCCATCCAAGACGTGAATGCGATTAGAGCTTGGAAGACAAAATGAAGAGTGTGTTTAAAAAGAAGACCCATATAATGTCTCGGATGTGTCTTACCTAGCGGTAACGCAAACACATTAGGAAGTGTCCTGGTGCTGTAGAACATCAGGTGGAACTGCGACGCACACGTCAGGCAGAAAAGGATCGCCACCGTCGAGCCGAACTGCCTCCTCGCCTCTCGCTGCATATGCCATAACGCACCGATGACGAACACTCCCAAGGCGGCTCGGACTGAACACAACAAATAAGAAACATTGGATTTTAGCATTCGGTTGTGACGACTCGGGGAGATTTTACCACTCATTTTGGAAAACCTGACACATTCGTGAAGAGCTTGCGATAGAAATGTCAGAAATGAACAACACTGCAAAACATTGTGAAACTGCTGTCATATTTTATTTTCTAGGAGTGTCCTCATTCGATTTCAGCCCAAAAAAAAACAAACAAGTATCGAATGATATTGGTTTGCGTGTAAAATGTTGAAAACCGGCAGGTTTACAGCGTGTTTACGTGTGCAAGTTAACATCTAAATGTCCTCCAATGAGCACACATGATTGGTCTTTTCTTCTGTTTTAGTCATTTACAAAAAGGTAAACATGCTCGGCTATAGCCTACTAAGAGCTTTGCAGCTACACAACAGCTAAGCAAACAATAGCATACATATTTAGACATGTGTGATAAGTGTCCTTAATTGAACAATATTGCATTCTAAAACAGCACATTTGTCAATATTAAAGTATCAAATTATTTTAGTTGCATATCACTTGCAAATACAAAGTATCCAAAACAGAAGCGTATTAGAAAGTACCCAGTAACAAACGTGTCTGCATCATTAAACACAGTGTCATGAGCATAGTTTAATAAATTGTTGTGACCACTCCGTGTCGCCAATTAACAAATTTCCACCCCAAAAGAAGGATGGTTGATTTTATATTGTTTCCGGAGTGATTTCACTTGTTCAAGCCTTTTGTAGCATTCCACACTACATAATAATAAAAGGATGTACTATTAAAAAAAAAAAAATTAAAAAAAATCCTAGATATAAGTGAAAAAGTTGTATCGAGACGCAGCTAATGTATGTAAAGTGGTACCTCAATTGGTTCTGTCTAATAACTCCAAAACACTTGTATCTCAAAACAACATCAGCCATTGAAATGAATTAAAATCAACAACACAATTTTTTTAAAAATAAAAACGAACTTTTAGGTAAGACATACAGTATTGAAAACAATACAGTAGAATGTACTACAAACAACTTCAGTAGTATAATAATTCACAGTCGGGATATTTAACTCAATTGTTTGGGGACCAGGTTACCAAAAATCCAAGGATCTCTGGGAGCGGTCTTCTTCCTTCAATAATATTATTTTGCTGTATATTCCTGAAAGTCTGCAGTGGACATTTGATTTTTATTTATCAGAATTATGAAATTCTGCAAACTTGTATTCTTGGGGATCTACATCAATTTAGTAACGTGTCATCAAAGAGTAAAAATGCTTTTCTTTCAATATGCATAATAACAAAAAGGGTAATATTTAAAAAATGGATAGCTGTTGATAGTCCAACTCATACTGACTGGTACTCACAAGCTATGGAGATGATATCAGTACAACAAACTGCATTTAGTTTAGATAATAATGAATCATATATTGGAATATGGGATCCATTATTTAAATTTGTTTCAACTAATAAATGAACCAAAATATGACTTATTATATCTTTGTGGAAAATGTTGGACGCGGTGTGTTGTCGGGCTTATGGGATGTGATGCAAGTGTAAGCCACTGTGACACTATTGTTCATTTCTAATTTTTTCAATTATTTTTTATTAATGTTTTTAATGATGATATCATTGAGGGTTTCTTAATCACTGCTATTTTGAAATTGTTACTAATATTGATGCTGTTGTCGATAATGTTCATTTTTGTTTCACTACATTTGGATTTGTGTGTCCTCAATTGCTCTGTTTATTGTTGTTCTTAATGTTGCTGGGACGGGTTTGGTTTTGGAATTGGATTGCATTGTTGTGTATTGTTTTGTTGATTGATTAATAAATTCATAAAAAAAAAAAATAAAAAAAAAATAAAAAAAAAAATTATGAAATTCAGAAAAAAAGCCCTTTCTTTTATGTTGAGATTTTTGGGGGTTTTTGTGTTTTTTCTATTTTTCTTTTTTTTGGCTTTTGACTTGTTTTCACCTGTTTTTATGTTTTGACTGGGCCTGATGAGGGGGCGGAGCCAAGAGCCACACTTGAGACCAATTAACCAGAGCGCTGCCTTTGTTTGGCACAGATTGTTACTTGGTTTTCTGACCTACTGGTTGTTGCTTTCTTGGTTTTTGCAAGTATTATTAGTTGTCTTGTGGCTACTTGCTCCATCCTCTGTTGGGTTTCTAGTCTTTTAGCCTCATGAAGCTTTGAGACGTTACTTTAAATTGAGAGAGACTTCTGGAGAGCGGACTTCTACAGCAGTGGTTGTCAAACTGCAAGACGGACTCCATCGAGTTTGTAAAAAAAATAATGCAGACGGTTCAAAAATTTGGCTGACTGCAGCAAGCTAGCTCACCGAGAGATCCGACTAGCTCCATTATTAAAGGGCACTTATTTTCCAGTTTTGCACACAATTCCATGAATTTAATGAATGTGATGGGAATTAATGTCTTGTTACAAATGCACTGTTTTTAAAAGTTGCAAGTGAAAAATATGTATTTAGTGAAACGAAAATAAATTTGTAAATCTGCATCGATGTACATAAATTAAAGATGCATCAATAATCGATTTTTAATGGAATCGCGAGGTGGCCAAAGATTCCCACCTCTAGTCAATAGCGCCATAAATAAATAGAAAAACATACAGTTAGTACATGTGATTGATATTGGTATCGACCGATCTCTCTCAAGGACGATCGGAATCAGCCGCCTAAATCCCTGATCGGATCATCCCTCATATTGGATATCATACACACATAACGAGGGGACGATGGATGAACTTTCTATTTAATAACAAAGTCAAAACAACTAGTGAAACAGTCCTCATTTTCAGCCACCCTGCCGACACGCACACTGTCACTTACCCTTTGGTGCATTCAGTTTGAAATCACAAAATCCCTTAGCGTTAACAGCCTGCAATGATTAGGAATAAAAAATAAAATCGACTTTACCTTGTCTGTTAATATATATATTTATATTTGGTCTTTGGTTCTAAAATCCAAAAGTTTGTACTATCTATCATGCTCTACTTCTCCAATACACTCACTTTCTCTGCACCAATGGTTGAAGAAGAGTTATGTCGATCTCTGGCTATAAGAATGTGCTAAAAAATAAGACCGGATGTTTTGAGTTGATCTTACGGGTTCACTCTGATATTTACAATGCCAAATAGCAGTGGAGAGGCTCCCAACTAACATATTGCTCGCAACATAATGGCGTGACAAAAAGCCGAGAGACAACTCGCACCTCAAAATAATCGTACGTTGGGGCAATCGTGAGTCACTGTACTTCTTTTATGATCTGAAGACATGGACAAACGCAAAGTGTCTGTGAATTTTGGGTGTGGCTAATATGGCTCTCTGTCCTTCTTTGCTGTCTGTCCCTACGCTGAACACCTGAAATTTAAAAGTCCCACAATGCCACTGGACTGAGCTTACTGCAAGCAAGCAGTAAACCGTGTAAAAAGGTTCCTGCGTCTACGGATTTTACCCATAAGCTGGCTGTAGAATTTGGGTGTGTCCAGCAGAGACGACAGTAAGACTACGGGGGAGCAGAGGGTGGAGACAAAGAGGGGGCCGATGAAGGTTCGGGGCACCACACCAGGGAACTCATGATGGTCAAACTGAAAGACATGAATGCAATACAGGGTTAACAAAATACCTTACAGTACAGGTGTGAAACTCAAGCCCACCATTCTTTTAACATAGCCCGCCACATCGTTATGTCATTTTATGCGGTCTTCTACATTATTTTGTAGCCCGCCACATCATTTTGTGTGGTTTGTCACAGCATTTTATGTGGCATACCATATCATTTAAGTGGCCCGAAATTCGATTATAAAAATAGTTGGCGATTAATTTAGTCATCGATTCGTTGGATCTATGCTATGCGCATGCACAGAGGCTTTTTTAAATTTTTTTAAATAAACCTTTATTTATAAACTGCAACATGTACAAACAGCTGAGAAACAATAATCAAAATAAGTATGGTGCCGGTATGCTGTTTTTTTTCAATAAAATACCGGAAAGGATAGAAATGTAGTTTGTTTCTTTTATCCGATTATTAATCGATTAATCGAAGTAATAATCGACAGATTTATCGATTATCAAATTAATCGTTAGTTGCAGCCCTAGTCAAAACACACTGAGGCACTCTACAAGAAGGGACAGAGCCGCCTCTACCTCCTCAGGAGGCTAGGATCCTTCAACGTCTGCACAAAGATGTTGAAGATGTTCTACGAGTCGGTGGTGGCGGGCGCCTTCTTGTACGCCGTGGCCTGCTGGGGCAGCGGGCTGAGAGCGAGGGACGCAAACAGACTGGACAAGTTGGTAGAGAAGGCCAGTAACGTGGTGGGAGTGGAGCTAGACTCTCTGGCAGTGGTGTCAGAGAGGAGAAGTCTAGCAAAACTCCTAGCCATTATGGACAACACCTCCCACCCACTACACTCGGACCTTGCGGGGAGAATGAGCACGTTCAGTGGAAGGCTCAGACTCCCAAAATGCAACACGGAAGGAACGACACAGGAGGTCCTTCATACCGACAGCCATCAGACTGTATAATGCATATGTTCCTTGACTGCACTTAAATGTAGATTATATGTAGAATAAATTTATATTATTCATATATTATATTATTTATTATTATTATTGTCTATTGTGAGCGAACTGTGGTGCTGAATTTCCCCCAGGTATCAATAAAGTACTTTCTATTCTATACCGTAAGCTTATCAAAGTGTAGTTATCATTCACAATGTTATGATCATTTTAACTTGATAAGGGTGTACCCTGCCTTCTACCCGAATGCAGCTGAGTTAGGCTCCAGCACCCCCCGAGACTACAAAAGGGACAAGCGGTAGAAAATGGATGGATGGATGGTAATACAGACCGTCGTGAGTTTCACAGCAGTTATCATTATTACCGTTTATGTGCATGTAGTACAAACACCCGTAGCTGCTGCAAACAGTGACCGCTCCGCCTCTTGTAGCTTGTAACAACGCATGCATATGGCGGTTTTTGACACTGGAAAAAATTTGCTGACTTAATTTTAACATATCGTTCAATTAACTGACTTATCAAATATTGGCCAGGCCTTTTAAAACAGAGGTGTCCAAAGTGCGGCCCTAAGCTATTTTTTAACAACACACATCACAATTGTTAGCATTTTAATAAATGCATGCCAGCTTTTGTGAAGGTTTACACTTCAAATTCAAATGCTACCCGTTAGCATGCTAACGTAGGTATGCTGGCTTTTTAAGCAAATCTTGTAGGTATACACCTCAGTCATATTTTGGTACTTGATGCATGCTAAGCATTTTTAACACATTTTTCAGATGTGCGCCTCAGAGTAATATATTTTAGTACCAGATGCACGTTACGGTTAGCATTTTAGCATGCTAACATTCACTGTTACGGCTTTGGCTTTTTGGGAGTCTTGTGGGAATGGGCTTAGAGTGGAGGCCTGCATTGTCTCATTCATTACCATGAATTGATTAACGTGGACCCCGACTTAAACAAGTTGAAAAACTTATTCGGGTGTTACCATTTAGTGGTCAATTGTACGGAATATGTACTGTACTGTGCAATCTACTAATAAAAGTTTCAATAAATCAATCAATCTCCCTCTCTCCCTTGTGTGTGTTTGCAGATCTCTCAACTGCATCTGATTTGGGCCAATCAGCTGCAAACGCCACGACTCCGCTCGGCTTGAGTCTGCTTTGCTTTGATTGATTGATTGAAAATTTTATTAGTAGATTAGACTTGGACTTACTTTTTATTGTCATTCAAATTTGAACTTTACAGTACAGATAAGAACGAAATTTCGTTACATAAGCTCATGGTAGTGCAGGATAAAAAAGCAATAAGGTGAATATATAAATAAATAAATAGGTTAATGTACAGAGATAAAAATATTGCACTTTTTCACATGCGTACACGTTTATGGATGTATGTTATATTGTCTTTTTTATTCCAGCGAGTTAATCCATTTTGGGGGGAGTTGAGGGGATAATTTAATTATGATTGCACAGTACAGTACATATTCCGTACAATTGACCACTAAATGGTAACACCCGAAAACGTTTTTTCAACTTGTTTAAGTCGAGGTTCACGTAAATCAATTCATGGTACAAATATATACTATCAGCATAATACAGTCTAATACTGCTGTTGGCTGGAGCCTACTCCACTCTTGTTTTGCACATTTATGTAAGCTTAGTTTTTTTGATTAGGATACTTTCTTCTAGTCAACCGTTGTACTCACTTTTGTTGTATTAAATATCCATGTGTGCACTTTTAAACTTCAGTTTCAAAGCTCCTTGGTTGTTGTGGCCCTGAGCCATCCACAAAAATACACACTTAAGGTTATGCAAGCATATCTTGTGCAATACTGCGTACATAGATGCACTTATGTATGCTTTTATAGTGCAATTTTCTATGCGTAAACACACCTGTTAATGCTAACTCTATGTGCAATAATACCCGCACTTTAACTAGGTCAAGTTAAAGTTAAAGTTAAAGTAGCAATGATTGTCACACACACACTAGGTGTGGTGAAACGTGTCCTCTGCATTTGACCCATCCCCCTTTATCACCCCCTGTCTATTTTGTGTTTATCCTTGAATAAACAGGTCAGTTTCTTGTTACCAACCATTGTGTATTATTCAAACTCCCCTAATTCAGCTGGCTAGTTGTTATCAAGAGTACTAAAACCCTTTTTAACAATGATTCTGACAACTAAGTAGGCTAAATAACTTTAAACTTTAATACATGCTCGGATAGGCCAGTATCGGTCAGTATCGGTATCGGATCAGAAATGCAAAAACAATATCGGTATCGGATCGGAAGTGCAAAAACCTGGATAGGGACATCCCTAGTTAGCATGCTAAAACAAGACAAGTTAGCATACTTCTAAGTTGGTGTCAAATGGGTTATACTTGTATAGCGCTTTTCTACCTTCAAGGTACTCAAAGCGCTTTGACAGTATTTCCACATTCACCCATTCACACACACATTTATTAAATATCCATGTGTGCACTTTTAAACTTCAGTTTCAAAGCTCCTTGGTTGTTGTGGCCCTGAGCCATCCACAAAAATACACACTTAAGGTTATGCAAGCATATCTTGTGCAATACTGCGTACATAGATGCACTTATGTATGCTTTTATAGTGCAATTTTCTATGCGTAAACACACCTGTTAATGCTAACTCTATGTACAATAATACCGGCACTTTAACTAGGTCAAGTTAAAGTTAAAGTTAAAGTAGCAATGATTGTCACACACACACTAGGTGTGGTGAAATGTGTCCTCTGCATTTGACCCATCCCCTTTATCACCCCCTGGGAGGTGAGGGGAGCAGTGGGCCGCAGCGGTGTCACGCCCAGGAATAATTTTGGTGATTTAACCCCCAATTCCAACCCCTGATGCTGAGTGCCAAGCAGGGAGGTAATAGGTCCCATTTTTATAGTCTTTGGTATGACTCGGCCGGGGTTTGAACTCACAACTTACCGATCTCAGGGCGGACACTCTAACCACTAGGCCACTTTTCACATTTTGTTTTTAAAGCTGAGGTAACGCAGCAACCTATTGTTATTTATCTCCATTTTCTTATTAATTTGATACTTAGCTTTTGTATACTTGTGTACAGAGGTGGGTAGTAACGCGCTACATTTACTCCGTTACATCTACTTGAGTAACTTTTGGGATAAATTGTACTTCTAAGAGTAGTTTTAATGCAACATACTTTTACTTTTACTTAAGTATATTTATAGAGAAGGAACGCTACTTTTACTCCGCTACTTTTATCTACATTCAGCTCGCTACTCGCTACTAATTTTTATCGATCTGTTAATGCACGCTTTGTTTGTTTTGGTCTGTCAGACAGACCTTCAAAGTGCCTGCCTTACTGGTGACGTTTCACTTCGTTCCACCAATCAGATGTAGTCACTAGTGACGTTGGACCAACCAAACAGAGCCAGGTGATCACATGACCTGACTTAAACAAGTGTAAAAACTTATTGGGGTGTTACCATTTAGTGGTCAATTGTACGGAATATGTACTGTACTGTGCAATCTACTAATAAAAGTTCCAATCAATCAATCAAAAGTGTGAAGGAAAAAAGATACTGTTTTATTTCAACCGTACATCCCGTCAAAAGCCTAAAGACTGACTGCACAGTTCCTGTCTTCACAATAAAAGTGCCGCTCCATCGCGCCTGCGCTTTCAAAACAAGAGTCTCCGAAAGCCAGCGCAAACAAGCTAGCAAGCTAAGGAGTTTGACGCCAATGTATTTCTTGTAAAGTGTATAAAAACGAATATGGAAGCTGTACAAATAAGATGCCAAAAACCCACCACTTTCATGTGGTATTAGACAGAAAGGAGGAACTTTTCTTCTCCTCCATTTGAAAACGTGGCCGTTATCATCACTACTGTCTGATTACAATCAATGCAAGTCATCAGAATCAGGTAATACACCAACTTATATTCTTGTCTTCATGAAAGAAAGGAATCTATATGTTAAACATGCATGTATATTCATTAAAACATCTTTAACATGTAAACAAAAACAGCAAAATAAATACATATAAATTATATACTGTATATATCAATGTATATATATATATATATATATATATATATATATATATATATATATATATATATATATATATATATATATATATATGTGTGTGTGTGTGTATATGTTACTCATCAGTTACTCAGTACTTGAGTAGTTTTTTCACAACATACTTTTTACTTTTACTCAAGTAAATATTTGGGTGACTACTCCTTACTTTTACTTGAGTAATAAATCTCTAAAGTATCAGTACTCTTACTTGAGTACAATTTCTGGCTACTCTACCCACCTCTGCTTGTGTATCTTTTTTTTAATGGACCTCTGTGTATGTGCCATCAACATGCAGGGGGCTGCAGCTTGAAAGTAGCCCTTGCTGTTATGTCCATTGATGTGCATTGTCTCCCAATATAAAGATGAATACGTGTTTTTCCATATTTAGTAACAGAAACCAAAATGAGCAAAGAAAACGCCAAAAAAAAAAATGTCGGCAATGTTGTCAAGTGACTTGTTATACTTCCTTCTCGACAACATATGATGATGCTTACCTTGTCAAAGTCAAATCTGTGATATAGAAGATCGTGGGCCGCTTGCAGGTTAAAGCTTTCTTCCACTTTTGTGAAGGGACATATAATTAAGTGTAAAAAAGCCACACATATAAGTAATAACAGCAGGGAAAGATACAAAACATTCCCCTTTACCGCCATGACAGCGGACGGTTTGTTTCTACTTCCGGTACGGACCGGATATGAGCCGACAACACGTGTATGGAGCCAATATTAAAATATTTTTAAATAGTTTAAATAAAATTGATATTTTTAATATAATCATTTATTTACACTGAGTGTTTGTGTTTTATTTGATCTTTTCAGATTTGCAACGCGTGGAAGAAGCTTTTTTGTCCCGAGCGTGGCGGCAGGTGATTGGCTGTCAGTTTGATTGGCAGACAAAAAGAGCCAATCACCACAAGCCACAATTCGACAGATGGGCTGACGCGGAAGACTGGAAGTGGCGGCGGAGGACAGTTTCCTCAGCCGGCATGTAAATACTGCTTTGTTGCGCTTTGGATCTCAACGCCGATTCATGTATTATTGCGCACGGTGCTTTTAAATGTGTCCGGTATTATTGTTATAAGTTCATGGTAGTGTGGTTTGTATTGTAAGTCCCGATGAAACGGCGAGATGCTGTCAACCGGTCCAGAACTGAAGCTCCTCTGGCTTTTGTCCTGTGTTCTTCTTTTTTTACTTTTCCAACTTGTGCATTCAAAGAGGGATTTACAAAGCGCCTGCAGTACCTGCCAACAAATTACAAATAACTTCAACAAGGTGAGACCAAGCATGCCTGCATTTCTCAATGAACTACTTCATGTGATCTTAAAACAGCCTGTCTAACTCCTATTTTTCTATATTTCAGGGCTATGACAGAACTGCAAAGCAAAACTTTGGTGGAGGTAACACCGCGTGGGAGGAGAGGAAACTGTCCAAATATGAGACTAGGTGAGACAAGTCAGGTCAACCTGACACAGGTCATCAAAGCTGGCACAAAAAACGCTTGTACTTAGTTTGCAATATTGCATAATTTCTATTACTAGCACGTTAGCATGATGACATAGGAAAAAAGTTGGTTCCAGTATCAAAAGCTATGATTTGTGGGTTCAAACAAAAAAATGCTAGCATAAAACGTTAGCATTAGGGATGTCCCGATACGATATTTGGATCTGGATCGGCTGCCGATATTTGCCAAAAATTGCGTATCGGCAAGGCATGGGAAAATGCCGATCCAGATCCAGTTTAAAAAAAAACTCCGGTCCGTGTTTTCAAACACACCGATTTAAATAATACATTCCACTTTTCTGCTGCTCCCTAATTTCCGTTCCGCATTTTCCAGCACACCTTCAACACATCCACAGGTCTGTGAATTCTCACGCAGTTGCTTTTAGCTGCTGGCATTACACGACAGGCTCTTCTCACTCTTTCCTGTGTCTCCCTCTCACAGACAGCAAGTGCACCTTCTTACACACGTCACATACTGTCACGACATACGTCACATACGTATACGTCCTCCCCGAGCAGAGAGGTAGCAGCATGGCTAACGTTAGCTGTGATGCTAGCGCAGCCGTGCGAGCAACGCTCCCTCTAAGGTGCTCGCCTGTGCAATTGCGCACTGTTTAAGCGTCCTCTGCGCAATTTTCGACACACGGACACGACAGAGAAAACAGTTTTCGTCATCATTGTTCAAATATTGTGACGTCTGTCGAGACGCTTATCTCCATTCTGTGCCACACGCCCACACCATCAAAATGCTGAGGCAAAAATTTCCACATCAACACCGTATGAAATTTTTTTTGATTTTTTTAGTTGTGATTTCCTTCTCTGCATGAAAGTTTAAAAGTAGCATATATTAATGCAGTATGAAGAAGAATGTTTTAATGTAGACATGCAAGCCTTGAAAGAAAATGTTGAAAATCAAGACTACATTTCCTGCAAATGGGTGCATTTCTACCCTATATTTTAACTTTAGATTTATTCTCATATCAAACTCTTTTGGCTGTCTTTTTGACACTTACATCCGGCGCCCCTTTACACCCCGGATTATAAATAATGTAAATAATTCAATGTGATTATCTTGTGTGATGACTGTATTATGATGATAGTATATATCTGATAGTATATATCTGTATCATGAATCAATTTAAGTGGACCCCGACTTAAACAAGTTGAAAAACGTATTCGGGTGTTACCATTTAGTGGTCAATTGTACGGAATATGTACTTCACTGTGCAACCTACTAATAAAAGTCTCAATAAATCAATCAAAACACATAGAATCATCATACTGCTGTGATTATATGCATCAAGTGTTCATTCAAGGCTAAGGCAAAATATCGAGATATATATTGTGTATCGCAATATGGCCTTAAAATATCGCAATATTAAAAAAAGGCCATATCGCCCAGCCCTAGTTCAATGATGCCATTTCTGTTTGTCATGTATAATTTTGTCTATTTTGTGTTTATCCTTGAATAAACAGGTCAGTTTCTTGTTACCAACCATTGTGTATTATTCAAACTCCCCTAATTCAGCTGGCTAGTTGTTATCAAGAGTACTAAAACCCTTTTCAACTTGATTCTGACAACTAAGTAGGCTAAATAACTTTAAACTTTAATACATGCTCGAATAGGCCGGTATCGGTATTGGATCGGAAATGCAAAAACAATATCGGTATCGGATCGGAAGTGCAAAAACCTGGATCGGGACATCCCTAGTTAGCATGCTAAAACAAGACAAGTTAGCATACTTCTAAGTTGGTGTCAAATGGGTTATACTTGTATAGCGCTTTTCTACCTTCAAGGTACTCAAAGCGCTTTGACAGTATTTCCACATTCACCCATTCACACACACATTCACAAACTGATGGCGGGAGCTGCCATGCAAGGCGCTAACCAGCAGCCATCAGGAGCAAGGGGTGAAGTGTCTTGCCCAAGGACACAACGGACGTGACTAGGATGGTATCAAAAGTCATAAAATGAGCCAAAACGCTAGAATAAAATGTTAACATGATGACATCGGAAAAAATTTGCATACTTCTAAGATGGTTCCAGTATCAAAAGCCACGATTTGTGGGTTCAAACAAAAAAATGCTAGCATAAAACGTTAGCATGCTAACATTAGCATGCTAAAACAAGACAAGTTAGCATACTTCTAAGTTGGTGTCAAGTATCAAAAGCCATAAAATGAGCCAAAACGCTAGAAGAAAATGTTAGCATGATGACATAGGAAAAAGTTTGCATACTTCTAAGATGGTTCCAGTATCAAAAGCCATGATTTGTGGGTTCAAACAAAAAAATGCTAGCATAAAACGTTAGCATGCTAAAACAAGACAAGTTAGCATACTTCTAAGTTGGTGTCAAGTATCAAAAGCCATAAAATGAGCCAAAACGCTAGAATAAAATGTTAGCATGATGACATAGGAAACAGTTTGCATACTTCTAAGATGGTTCTAGTATCAAAAGCCATGATTTGTGGGTTCAAACAAAAAAATGCTAGTATAAAACGTTAGCATGCTAACATTAGCATGCTAAAACAAGATAAGTTAGCATACTTCTAAATTGGTGTCAAGTATCAAAAGCCATAAAATGAGCCAAAACGCTAGAATAAAATGTTAGCATGATGACATAGGAAACAGTTTGCATACTTCTAAGATGGTACCAGTATCAAAAGCCATGATTTGTGGGTTCAAACAAAAAAATGCTAGCATAAAACGTTAGCATGATAACATTAGCACGCTAACATTAGCACGCTAAAACAAGACAAGTTAGCATACTTCTAAGTTGGTGTCAAGTATCAAAAGCCATAAAATGAGCCAAAACGCTAGAATAAAATGTTAGCATGATGACATAGGAAAAAGTTTGCATACTTCTAAGATGGTTCCAGTATCAAAAGCCATGATTTGTGGGTTCAAACAAAAAAATGCTAGCATAAAACGTTAGCATGCTAAAACAAGACAAGTTAGCATACTTCTAAGTTGGTGTCAAGTATCAAAAGCCATAAAATGAGCCAAAACGCTAGAATAAAATGTTAGCATGATGACATAGGAAAAAATGTTGCATACTTCTAAGATGGTTCCAGTATCAAAAGCCATGATTTGTGGGTTCAAACAAAAAAATGCTAGCATAAAATGTTAGCAATGTAACATTAGCATGCTAAAACAAGACAAGTTAGCATACTTCTAAGTTGGTGTCAAATGGGTTATACTTGTATAGCGCTTTTCTACCTTCAAGGTACTCAAAGCGCTTTGACAGTATTTCCACATTCACCCATTCACACACACATTCACAAACTGATGGCGGGAGCTGCCATGCAAGGCGCTAACCAGCAGCCATCAGGAGCAAGGGGTGAAGTGTCTTGCCCAAGGACACAACGGACGTGACTAGGATGGTATCAAAAGTCATAAAATGAGCCAAAACGCTAGAATAAAATGTTAACATGATGACATCGGAAAAAATTTGCATACTTCTAAGATGGTTCCAGTATCAAAAGCCACGATTTGTGGGTTCAAACAAAAAAATGCTAGCATAAAACGTTAGCATGCTAACATTAGCATGCTAAAACAAGACAAGTTAGCATACTTCTAAGTTGGTGTCAAGTATCAAAAGCCATAAAATGAGCCAAAACGCTAGAAGAAAATGTTAGCATGATGACATAGGAAAAAGTTTGCATACTTCTAAGATGGTTCCAGTATCAAAAGCCATGATTTGTGGGTTCAAACAAAAAAATGCTAGCATAAAACGTTAGCATGCTAAAACAAGACAAGTTAGCATACTTCTAAGTTGGTGTCAAGTATCAAAAGCCATAAAATGAGCCAAAACGCTAGAATAAAATGTTAGCATGATGACATAGGAAACAGTTTGCATACTTCTAAGATGGTTCTAGTATCAAAAGCCATGATTTGTGGGTTCAAACAAAAAAATGCTAGTATAAAACGTTAGCATGCTAACATTAGCATGCTAAAACAAGATAAGTTAGCATACTTCTAAATTGGTGTCAAGTATCAAAAGCCATAAAATGAGCCAAAACGCTAGAATAAAATGTTAGCATGATGACATAGGAAACAGTTTGCATACTTCTAAGATGGTACCAGTATCAAAAGCCATGATTTGTGGGTTCAAACAAAAAAATGCTAGCATAAAACGTTAGCATGATAACATTAGCACGCTAACATTAGCACGCTAAAACAAGACAAGTTAGCATACTTCTAAGTTGGTGTCAAGTATCAAAAGCCATAAAATGAGCCAAAACGCTAGAATAAAATGTTAGCATGATGACATAGGAAAAAGTTTGCATACTTCTAAGATGGTTCCAGTATCAAAAGCCATGATTTGTGGGTTCAAACAAAAAAATGCTAGCATAAAACGTTAGCATGCTAAAACAAGACAAGTTAGCATACTTCTAAGTTGGTGTCAAGTATCAAAAGCCATAAAATGAGCCAAAACGCTAGAATAAAATGTTAGCATGATGACATAGGAAAAAATGTTGCATACTTCTAAGATGGTTCCAGTATCAAAAGCCATGATTTGTGGGTTCAAACAAAAAAATGCTAGCATAAAATGTTAGCAATGTAACATTAGCATGCTAAAACAAGACAAGTTAGCATACTTCTAAGTTGGTGTCTAGTATCAAAAGCCATAAAATGAGCCAAAATGCTAGAATAAAATGTTAGCATGCTAACGTTAACATGATGACATTGGAAAAGTTGGCGTACTTCCAAGGTGGTGCCAAGTATTGAAAGTGCCGATAAATGCTTTAAAATGTAATATCGGAAAATATCAGTATCTGTTTCAAAAAGTAAAATGAATGACTTTTTAAAACGCCGCTGTACGGAGCGGTACCTCTCCGGTAAAACACGGACGTAGGGGGAAGTACGGAGCAGATGCCTCTCCCAGTCAGCAGCCCCTCCCCTCAGGGACAACACACGCAGTATGGCAAAAGCTACGGTGGAGTTTGGTGTGGCTAGTCTGCCCTGCATGGCGCACACTTTGCAGCTTGCGGTAAACGGAGGTGGCCTGTCTCAACGCAGCATTTCAGAAGCTCTGGCTGACTGCTAGGCCACTTCAAGCACTCACCACTAGCTTGCAGCACATTTGTGTTACTCATACAAATACGTTAGAGCAGGGCAGATTGAGCCCAGTTTATAATTTCCTGTTAAACAGTATGCCAGGCAGTCTTGCACTAAATGAGGACTATGTTATTGTTTACTTCATTACTCTAGTACAGTGGTTCTCAACCTTTTTTCAGTGATGTACCCCCTGTGAACACTTTTTTAATTCAAGTACCCCCTAATCAGAGCAAAGCATTTTTGGTTGAAAAAAAGAGATAAAGAAGTAAAATACAGCACTATATCATCAGTTTCTGATTTATTAAATTGTATAACAGTGCAAAATATTGCTCATTTGTAGTGGTCTTTCTTGAACTATTTGGAAAAAAATATATAAAAATAACTAAAAACTTGTTGAAAAATAAACAAGTGATTCAATTATAAATAAAGATTTCTACACATTTAAGTAATCATCAACTTAAAGTGCCCTCTTTGGAGATTGTAATAGAGATCCATCTGGATTCATGAACTTAATTCTAAACATTTCTTCACAAAAAAAAGAAATCTTTAACATCAATATTTATGTTGAAAAATCTAGCTGTCAACACTGAATATTGCATTGTTGCATTTCTTTTCACAGTTCTTTTTGACAGACATTTTAGTGAGGGTCAAACCATCATGGCATGGGGGAAACTCTGGGTTTATGGTAATGAATGGAATAGCCTACTTGATTTGATGTTCAGTTTATGAACTTACATTCATATTTTGTTGAAGTATTATTCAATAAATATATTTATAAAGGATTTTTGAATTGTTGCTATTTTTAGAATATTTAAAAAAAATCTCACGTACCCCTTGGCATACCTTCAAGCACCCCCAGGGGTACGTGTACCCCCATTTGAGAACCACTGCTCTAGTATACTCTGGACTGAAGCTGTGTGCCTTCATTGTTTTTGTAGCATGTTTAAAAAAAATTAAAAATAATGCACTTTGTGAAAGTCAAAGTATATAGTATTTCCCATAGTTGTAGTGGGTCTCAGGATTATCTCAGGGAGAGCATGTCCCAAATTTCAAGCAGCTATTTTGAGGCATGTAAAAAAAAAAAAAAAAAGCACTTTGTGACTTCAATAATAAATATGGCAGTGCCATGTTGGCACTTTTTTCCATAACTTGAGTTGAAGTTGTTCTCTTATTTTGGAAAACCTTGTTACATTGTTTAATGCATCCAGCGGGGCATCACAACAAAATTAGGCATAATAATGTTAATTCCACGACTGTATATATCGGTATCGGTTTGATTGATTGATTGAATTATTTATTTCAAACCTGCACAGTACAACACACTTTTTTTTTTTTTTTTTTTTTTTACATTTTGGCAGAGACATTTATGCAAGGCTTGAAAAGGGGTTGGATGAAGCAGATGCTTATAATATCCCAACCCCTCTCACTCATTCCACATTTAACATAAACAATATAATACAAGAACGATACTATACAAACAAAAACAAGAAAAGCTCCTGTACACTAACGATACAATAGTACCACTGTTACTATGAGACAAAACACACACACACACACACACACACACACACACACACACACACACAGAGGCCCAAACACTCTCTGACCATACACCTCTCTCTCATCGCTCTGTGCTGAGGGCATCACTCTCTTTCCTCCTCGTACTTCTTCAGTACTTCTTTTTTAAACAGTCTTTTAAATGTAATCATGTTAGAACAGGTTTTTAACTCGTCCCCTAAGTTGTTCCACAGACTGACTCCACGCACTGAAATGCACATTGATTTTAAAGTTGTTCTAAATTTAGGCAAATATAATTTGTTGTTTCCTCTTAGACTGTAACTATGATGAGCATCTCTATCCTGGAATAGGTTTTGTATATTGGATGGTAGAGAGTTTTGGGATGCCCTAAACATAATTTGAGCAGTTTTAAAATTGAGCACATCGTGCAGTTTAAGTTGCTTTAAGTCCATGAATAGTGGATTTGAATGATGTCTGTAGTGAACATTGGACACAATCCTAATGGCCTTTTTCTGCAGAGTGACTAAAGGCTGTAGATGGGATTTATAACAATTTCCCCAGACTTCAACACAATAGTTTAAATATGACATAATAAATGAATGATACAATAACAGCAGAGCATTGGTGTTCAATAAATGACATGATCTCCTCATCATTCCAACACATTTAGCAACTTTTTTCCTCAGGTAATTTATATGAGGCTTCCATGAGATATTTTCATCTATTACCACTCCTAAGAATGAATTTTGTTGAACATATTCTATTGGTGTATCATCAATAACAATCCTGATGGGTATATTACTTTTGCGATTGCTAAAGAGCATGATTTTGGTCTTCTTTAAATTGAGAGACAATTTGTTGGTATTAAACCAAGTTTTTAACTTGATCATCTCCTCAGTTACAGGCAGTGTTGGGTTAGTTACTGAAAACCAGTAACTAGTTACAGTTACTAGTTACTTTATTTCAAAAGTAACTCAGTTACTTACACCAAAAAGTAATGTGTTACTGTGAAAAGTAACTATTTAGTTACTTCTTCTACTTTTTGTTTTTAAAGCTCCCATTAATGCCCTTTTAGCCTTCATTTCAGTACTGTTATTGCACTGGAGAATAATACAATGTGTTGATCAACTTGACATACATTTGCATCACTGAACTCTGCTAAGCAATGTGCTCTACATACAACACACAAAGACAAAGATATGTTTCAAAGGGCCAATTTATTTCAGGCCAGAACAAATTGACAAAACTATTTTAAATAGCTGCAACATAACATAAATAAGTAACAACAACATAATAACACTAACACTAACACTAACCACGTTAAACCCAGATTCCGAACTAACAAAGGTCTTAACTCATTCTCTTTCTATGCCACTTCAATATGGAATGCACTCCCAACAGGTGTAAAAGAAAGGGCATCTCTATCCTCCTTCAAAACCGCACTAAAAGAACACCTCCAGGCAACTACAACCCTAAACTAACACCCTCCCTTCCACATAATACCTCTTCGAATTGTAAATAATCAAATGTAGACATTTTTTCTTATACTTTCTGATCTCTCTCTCTGTGTCCACTACTTGCTGTACATATCCTACCAAGTCAGTCCTACACTGTTTCAATGTCCATTTCTCTGATGATACAATTGTTGATGCTGATTGTTGATGACAGAAGTGTTGATACCAACCAAACCTAACCCCCCACGTCCTCCATATCCCACACCCCGGATTGTAAATAATTCAATGTATATACCCTGATGATTATCTTGTGTGATGACTGTATTATGATGTTAGTATATATTTGATAGTATATATCTGTATCATGAATCAGTGGACCCCGACTTAAACAAGTTGAAAAACTTATTGAGGTGTTACCATTTAGTGGTCAATTGTACGGAATCTACTAATAAAAGTTTCAATCAATCAATCAATCAACAACATAGCTGTAAACCTGGCTTCACCTAAGGAAGGCACACGTGACATACACAGAGCCTAAGCTGTTGAATTGTTGTTTTGGGCAGTAGACGGGATCTTTGATCCAAGACACAACTTACATTTAACTAAAATTGTATTTTCTTTGTGCTCGACAAAAGAAAAGAAGTGAGAATATCTCATACTTGCCAACCCTCCCGAATTTCAGTGCCTCTCCCCGGGACAACCATTCTCCCAAATTTCTCCCGATTTCCAGCCGGACTTAAGGCACGCCCCTCCAGGTCCGTGCGGACCTGAGTGAGGACAGCCTGTCGTCACGTCCGCTTGGCCAACCAAAAAGTAACCACAGAACACTATACCGTATAGTCGTATAGTGTTCTGTGGTTACTTTTTTGTTGGCCAACGGTTTACGTTGTATTGCGCCCTCCCCTTCCCACACCCAGACACACACACACAGAGAGCGCAGAGGAAGAATCAGAAGCATGTAATTGCTTCGCTGCAATAAAACACGATCAGATCCTCAGTTTCTCGCCGATACTACATAAAAATAACGTAAAATAACGCAGTAACGCATCATGTAGTAACGGTAACTGAGTTACTGAATATAAAAAATAACGCGTTTTGATTACTAGTTACCGCCGAAACTAACGGCGTTACAGTAACGCGTTAGTCCCAACACTGGTTACAGGTTGATATCGGAATCGGTAATTAAGGGTTGGACAATATCGGAATATCGGATATGGGCAAAAAAGCCATTATCGGACATCTCTAATTGAAAGCCATGATTTTTAGGTTTAAATAAATAAAATTAATGCTAACTGAAAACGTGGGCATGTTACCAGAGGACAAGTTAACATACTTCGAAATGGCGCCAAATATCATATTCCATAATTTTTAGGTTTAAACATACACAATTGGATAAAATGCTATTATAAAGCGTAGTATGCTGACATAGGAAAAGTTAGCGTACTTCTAAGAGGTTGATTTTTAGGTTTAAATGAATGAAATCTGCTAAAACACTAGAATAAAATGTTAGCTTGCTAAAATAAAAGAAGTTAGCATACTTCTAAGTTGTTGCCAATTATCAAAAGCCATAATTGTTAGGTTTAAACATACAAAATTAGATAAAATGCTGGTATAAAGCGTTAGCATACGAACATTTGCATGATGACATAGGAAAAGTTAGGGTACTTCTAAGATGGTGCCAAGTATCAAATTCCATGATTTTTAGGTTTAACTGAACAACGCTAGATAAATTAAGCCTTGGCATGCTAGCACGTGACCCGATAAGAGGAAATAACTAAAGTGGATGCAATTGTCAGCACCTCAAAGTCCGAGTCCATGGTTCTCGCCCGGAAAAGGGTGGAGTGCCATCTCCGGGTTGGGGAGGAGATCCTGCCCCAAGTGGAGGAGTTCAAGTACCTCGGAGTCTTGTTCACGAGTGAGGGAAGAGTGGATCGTGAGATCGACAGGCGGATCGGTGCGGCGTCTTCAGTAATGCGGACGCTGTATCGATCCGTTGTGGTGAAGAAGGAGCTGAGCCGGAAGGCAAAGCTCTCGATTTACCGGTCGATCTACGTTCCCATCTTCACCTATGGTCATGAGCTTTGGGTTATGACCGAAAGGACAAGATCCACGGGTACAAGCGGCCAAAATGAGTTTCCTCCGCCGGGTGGCGGGGCTCTCCCTTAGAGATAGGGTGAGAAGCTCTGCCATCCGGGAGGAACTCAAAGTAAAGCCACTGCTCCTACACATCGAGAGGAGCCAGGTGAGGTGGTTCGGGCATCTGGTCAGGATGCCACCCGAACGCCTCCCTAGGGAGGTGTTTAGGGCACGTCCAACCGGTAGGAGGCCACGGGGAAGACCCAGGACACGTTGGGAAGACTATGTATCCCGGCTGGCCTGGGAACGCCTCGGGATCCCCCGGGATGAGCTGGATGAAGTGGCTGGGGAGAGGAGAGTCTGGGCTTCCCTGCTTAGGCTGCTGCCCCCGCGACCCGACCTCGGATAAGCGGAAGAAGATGGATGGATGCAATTGTTTGAAAATATTGTTTTTCTTTTCTTGCAGCGAGATCCGTCTGACTGAGATCATGGAGGACCTGTGTGACAGCAGCAGCTTTGAGTGCAACCATATGTTAGAAGAGCACGAGGAGCTTTTTGAAACGTGGTGGTTCAGGAGGTAGGTGCCAGCTTGACCCAAAATATCGCCTGATCAAAACGTTCAATTTTTTTCATGGTTTTGTGATCGCACTGCAGGAAAACAAAACATCCTGATCTGTACAAATGGTTCTGCATTGAGACCATTAAAGTGTGCTGTCCTAAAGGCACGTTTGGACCCGACTGCAATGGTAAGAAAAACATTTTTGTTTTCATTAACACTGGCCAAAAATGGTATCTCTTTGTTTAGCCATCCATCGGAAGACTCTGAAACTGATATTTACCGCTGTCAGTTATTTTGGATCTCAATCCAAAAGGAATTCCATGCTAGTTGTCCGGACACTCTGTCTCTACATTAAGGACAACTAAAAATTACAGAACTTTTAGAGTGAAATCCTCGTTTATTAACCAAAATGGAGGCTAAAGTTTTAAATTATTTTTTTATTTTTGCCCAGTCCAATCCTTATCTATTTACATTTTCTACAGACAATGTAACTGACTGTTTTTATTGTGATTTTATTCACATGGAATGCATAAGAAAATCCACCAATTAGTTGTGGCCCCAAACTCCTTCTCATAAAGCGAGTTAGAGTTTTTCTTCCTGTCACTCACACAAACTA
Organism: Nerophis lumbriciformis; assembly: GCF_033978685.3. NCBI lineage: Eukaryota > Metazoa > Chordata > Actinopteri > Syngnathiformes > Syngnathidae > Nerophis > Nerophis lumbriciformis. The sequence goes on from NC_084552.2 coordinate 58,739,271, forward strand.
ATGACATGACAAATGTATGCAGTCATCCCTCCGTTTAATGCATTTAGTTTGTCCCAGACAACGTATTTTCGCTAAGTAGTAATCTTAGTCGTAAATATTTCCATAACTAAAGTGTAAAACACTTGTTTACTAGGATAGGATAGACACAATGGGGAAATTACATTGTTGCAGAGCAGGTGTTTATATACAGTAACAGAAGTAAAGCATAATTAAAAACCTTTGTTTTAAAAAAAATAAATACTACATATTGAGAAGATGAAATACAACAAAAACGTTTAGAAATGAAATATTTAGTCACCTTTACACTCTTAATCCATTATAACAAGGGTGTCAAAGTGGTTTTCATTAAGGGCCACATCGCAGTTATGGCTGCCTTCAGAGTGCCGCTTGTAGCAGTATAAATATCAATGATTAAACGCCTACTTATGTATTTGATTTTTGTACATTCAGTTTTTATTGTATGTACAAAAATCATGGATCACTTGCTTTGCAATCATAAGTCAAGGAGACAAGCAGATATTTTAAGTATTTATCTTTACTTTTACAAATTTTAATGCGTTATATAATAATTTGGGGTGCAATTCCTATTTATTTAGATTCTTAATCCATTCATAACTTTAGAAAATGTATTTTAAAAAATAAATAAAAATGTGATTTTTTTTTTTTTAATTAAAAAAAATATACATTGTTTTTAAGAATTACCGGTAATTTAAAAAAACAAAACAATATTTCAGGCCATTTCCATACTTTCTGCGTGTATACGTCATACATCAGCAACCAGGAGTAACCTGTTTTGAAAAGGTTTTATTATAATTGTTATACCAAAATATACATTGCAATAATCAGTTTAAGATTTGAAGTGTGTTGAATCAAGAATTGATTTTGAATCAAATTGTGAGGTGCCTAAAAATTCCCACCAATAATAATAATAAAACATTTGTAGAATGAGCAGATATGAGAATTTAAAACATATTCAATGTCATGCATTATATATATTTTCTTATATCAACATGGAAGCAATGAATACATTAGTAAGAAAGATGGAGTACACTATACATTATT